>NW_015632463.1:48185-85311 GCF_001515625.1 Sinocyclocheilus rhinocerous
TTTTTTTGTTGTTGTTGTTGTTTATTTTCTATCATGGTATTATTGTCCTAACAACTGAAATAGACATGCTCTTTCCTAATTTAAAAATTAAATGCATACAAGGCATTATTGTTAGTGTATTTTGTCTCTATGTCCTCATCGTTGTAACTGTGTCTTAGGCATCTTCCACTGCAGCTGATGTAGAAAGGACACTTGAACTACCTGCAACTCCTCGACTGATACTCCTTGGTATGTATAGAACTGTATGAAAGTATAGTCTATTTTATTACATAAGCCACTAAGGGTGTTTTTTTCTGTATTTCAGCAAACATGGTAAATGCTTTTGTACAACACTGAAAGGGACAGTTCACACAAAATAAATATTCTGCCATCTTTTACCCACACTCATGTCATTCCAAGCCCTTAAGACTTTTATTCATCTTTGGAAAACAAATGAATATATTAATAAAATTCTTTCATCATTTTTGTTCATCAATTGAAAGTCAAAAAAAGAAAAACCTTTGATGCTTCAAAAAGTTCATAAAGTTATTGTAAATGTATGAATTTCATTTCGTTCATTCATGTATAAACATTCATCATTGAGCATACATAGAGCAAATAAGCTCAAACATGCTTGCTTGACGTGAGAACCAATGAGGTTTGTTCTCGTCTGTCAGGCTAGCGCGTTTGAGTTTCCATTTACCCTGGATTTGACTGGACTTTTAATGGATGAACAGAAATGATGAAAGAATATTAAAAATAGCTTCATTTGTGTTTTGAAAATGAAAACTCTTTGAAAGTGAGGGTGATTAATTAATTACTAAATTTTCATTTTTTTAACCCTTCAACTATATTGAGCAAAAATATTGAGTTAAATAAATCATAAAAATTGCAGCAACAATTTCACAATACACAGTATATACACGTGTTGACTTCAGTGTCTGTCCTGACCAGTCCACAATCAGCATTTTGAAATGCATTTGTTATGTTAAAAGAACAGGGCTCTGTGACTAGGTAAAATGATTTCAGTTTCCCTTGCATTTATTTGCAATCTGGCAGTAGAAAATTAATATGTTATGTGACTGCCTGACATTGTTTTTTCTTTGGAATGTTTTAGGTGAAAAACCAGGAAGCTGCATTCATAAATGGATGATTAGTTTTGAGGGGCAAATAATCGGTGAGGGCATCCAGCCAAGTTTTCTGTCTGGACTTGCTGCTGTGTTTTCGACTTTCTACAATTTCAATGTGGAGTACCAAGCTGAGGCTGCATCCACGTTGGAATTCATTCAGAGGTTAGATGCTTAGATTCATATATTAATTTCTATTCACATTCTCGTTATGTAAACTTTTACCCACACTAATTCTGAATGTACGCATTTGTTTTTCAGGCGCTTCATTGGTATAAATCCTGAAAAAGGCACCAAGGGTGGACAAGTCCTATCAAAGCGGACAGGGAAGGTCGCCCACAAAAAGAAATCAGTCAACACTCGGGTTGCCAGTCTACTTAAGAAACTAATGGACTTTGAGTGGGACTTCATATAAGTGAACCCACTCATTCACTGACATACCACACACACACCTTACACATACTCTTCACACACGACAAAAACATGCTTTTAGTGTGTTAGTCGCACAATTTTTTCAGGTGTTCATTTTTGAATACCAACATTTTCACTTCATTCTTCATTGAATTCTTTCTTCATTCAGTAATTCTTATTCACTAATAATTCAGTAATTCTTATTCACTCAGTAGTTCTCTGAGTCACTCATTTAGTTTTTTCTAATGTTATATAAATGTTTTGTTTATTCAGTTAAACAAAAGTTTATTCTGAAGCTTAAGTTTTAGTCATTTCACTTGCATCAGCCACTAATTTTGAGAATATTTTGTGATTAAAGTGGCTTTTGTTTTTCAAAGTTTTAATAAAGCACGTTTTGAAGTTACACTGCATTGTGTTACATTTTTTATGTTTCAAAGGCTATATTTGTACATTGTATTAAAACATGATTTTATAGCAAAACTTCTAAGGGGTAATTCATAAAATCAAAGAAATATCTAGAAAAATAATTCCACCTTTTTTTCTTAGCAGTCCATTTCTCAATATAATAACATTTGTAGTTTACAGTTAAAAAAGGGCAAATAAACATTAATTAACTGTTAATGCTTTTGACAGTAATTTACTGTTAATGTAGAAAATAACAGCTTTATGCTGTATTTCCAAAAACAGTAACAAACTGTAAATTTCAACAACAGCAAGGCACTGTTAATTTAACAGTAACTTGCTGGCAACCGTGCTGCCAGTTACTTACTGTTTTTTAACGGGACAATTTTTAACAGTGCTGAATGTGATTGATTCTCACTCTAATGTTCTTGTTTTTTTTATCCATTAGGTTCGCTCTTGCTGTCCTGGAGGGCTCAGTAGAGCTGCCCACCCGGGAAGAGATGGAGAAGGAGGTGCAGAGAGAGATGCAACGAAAAAAAGACACAGGTGTGCAGGTGAAGCACCTGCTCAATTTGGACAAAGATCAGTGGGAGTATTAACTGGATCTGGCCAGGGTGGGCCGATTCACACCTCCTCAGTCAGTGTTTGAGAGTCTCTATGAAGAGGTGCGCAGACAGAGGCAGAAAGACCCACAGAAATACAGACAAAGCAACTATAGGCTCATTGATGCCACACAGTGGGAGATTTGGGAAGCTCCACCAGAACAGACTGATTGAGTTTAGCTACAGTCTGGGGACAAATGAATTGCGTTCACTTCCAGCTGGTTAGATTTTTTTTTTTTAAATGAAAGAGATTTCTGTATTTTATCCATTCAATAGCCTACGAAAGCGATCCGAGTTTCGCACATAAATGTAGTAAAACGTAGTGGGATATTTTGTCTATGGTTTTGTCTTTTATGATTGGCCATAATACCTGCAGGCTGCAGCCAATGGAAATGCTTCTAAATCGGTGCGCGTCCTTCTCCTATCACAGCACAGATCGTGAAAGCAGACTGTTTCAGGTGAATTATCTAGGATGAACCGTGATTTTCGCTGAAAATTTTTACTTTAACAGATTAGAAAATTTGATATGGATAAAGCTGTGTTTAACATACCTGAAATTATCCAGATTTTTATGTAAACTCTGTCTAAAAATAATGTCGTCGAGCCGAAAAGAGCTTGCATGAACTGAGATGAGTGAGCTTTTAATGATTATAAAGACAGTTGTGATGTTGATTTTATACAGCAGTTCAAAAAACAAGAAGTTAGAATTATGTTCATATTTTAATATGTCCATAATTTTAAGTACATTTTAGGAATACTGTTGTCTGATTTTGCTCTATTTCGTCAACGTAATTAGTTCCAAACAAAGTCGCATTTAAAACTTGGCGCATCTACCAAGCAAACATAGCGGTGTTTAGTTTATGAATTAATCAGCATTTTTGAACGAATCTAGTGAGTCAATGATTTAATCACCCGCTCACAAGGACAGTAGTCACTTGCTTCGTTCCTGAATGAATCAGCCGTTTGAACGAATTGATTGAATTAATGATTCAGTGACAAAGACAGTGACTTGCTGCCACCTACTGGCCCTTTTATTTTCATTTTAAAGTATCATTTCAGTGCTTAAAATCATTTAATATTTCTATATTCAAATGTCTTTTTTCTATTTTCAAACTTTATATTTAAAGTTTATATCTAACTCTAGCACTCTATTCTAATTCTATTCTTTAAAAAAACGTGCCCCTTTTAGACTTGCACTCTGTTCATTTACTAACTGCTTGTTTTTCTTTTCCTTGCTATGTGTACTGCGTTAAGCTAACTGAAACTTGTTATAGCACTTGCATATCATTGCTCTCTTGTTGATATTGATTGCTTCCATTGTCCTCATTTGTAAGTCGCTTTGGATAAAAGCGTCTGATAAATGACTAAATGTAAATGTAAAGCATTAATCTCATAATACTGCTGAATTTAAATGCATCCATGCCACTTCTGAGCCTCTTTTTATTGTTCAATTCAATCTATTGTTTTCAATTTAAAAAATATGTAAATAATAAATGTATGAATTTGAAATAAAAGATGACACATTCAATAAGGTTAGAAAAAATTACATTACAAAGATGCCCCAGCAAATCACTTTAAGGAGTCAAATATCTCCTCATAATGTGAAGGTAAATTTTTTGTCATTGATCAGAAGGTGCTCCTAAATTTTTAAAATGGTGTTTTTGAATCATTCTCCCTTTTTATTAAACACAAGGGCTCATATTAATGCTTACATTATTAGCCCCCCTCCGCCCCCTACCCTTTCCAATCTACAGTCCCCCCAGTGAATCTTGGCCATTTCCACCACTGGATATATGTGCTGAAGGAAGAAAAATCACTTATCACTTGTTTTTAGAGATCAAAGTTTTATGTTTTTTTTTTTTTTTTTTCATAGGTGTATGTCAAACTTTATTGTTGTCTAGATGTATGTCAAGATTTGCATTTTCAATTTAAATTTTTTCATTTATTGGCATAACAAAAAATAAAATATTACAATTGAGTTAAGTTTAATTTAAACATAATGACTGAAATGTTCATTTAAACATTTACATGATTTACAAAATATTTTACTATTAGTTATGTTCTTATTTCGCTTGAATGACAGCAACATACGAGCCCTGTGAGCTCCACAATTCAGTAAAAAAAATAATAATTGTATCAATGACCCATATAGCCTACATATATGTACATAAATGGGTCAGTAACATAACACTCCTTATTTTCTGTCTAAAAAAAAAAGAAATATGTCTCATTAAAATGCAAACCATTCCTAGGAAAAAATAATGTTGGCATATATATTTTGGTAATATCTTTATTTATTTTATTTTTTTATGCACTTAAAATAATGTTGTTGTCATGCAATAACACTTTAGAATATAATGCTATTTTTTTAATGGATACACAACTTGACACTTTATAGTCATTAAACATCATTTTAAAGATTTTTAATATTCCACATTCCATTTTTACTGTATGATCCTGCAAAATAAAATCATTTCTTCTTTCAAACGTTTTCCGTCTTCATTTTAGTGACTAATTTTGTAGATAAACATTTTTTAAACTTCATCTTAACTCAAGGCAATTAAGCAACCTCGAGCTCCTCCAGAAATATTCTAATATTTACACAGAGATGCGATGTGAAGTTTATGTTAGGCTTGAAGGGGATGTGATTTTCTACATTATTCAAGCATTGCATCACAGCTTTCATCAGCAGTGTGAACAACACGCCACAGTCCCGCAGACTTTCCCATCTGCTCGTAGTCTTCATCTCCCAACATGTGAAATCGGACACCTACTTTCTCAACCCGTCCCAAACAGTCTTATCTGCACTTCCAGCTGTCACTATAACACTATACAAAACATTCACGCGCAATTCAAACTTTAACAGCAGCAACTGACTTCAAAAGTTTGACATCGATAAAAGTCGCCGTTTAAGAAAACATAAGAGAAGAAACTCGGACGGAGGGCGGGAGGAAAGGGAAAGCCAGAGGGGTGTTTCCTCGCCAGGAGAGGAAGGATTAAAGTAGTCAGAAATAATTCATTAAACAGCGTGAAATGTCTAAATACATTGACTTTTAGATGACAGTCGCGATGTCGACATCAGTTTTCCGATAAAAGGTGAGTAAATTCATGTCTCTTCTAGAAAAGACAACAGGAACCGGAGGGGCTCAGTGACGATACGATTCAGCTTTGACAATACTAAAATTGAGTATAAAGTTTATGAATAATAGAAAGAAAGAAAACATTTTGGTGGTTTCTTTTTAAAGACTCGCGTATTAGTCGTGCGTCATGAAGCAAACAGAAACGCTCCTTCATTTTAATGTGACAGAGTGTGCTGGACTTGTTTTCTCTGAAACCAGGAATTTTAATGTAGCATGGCTTTCTTTAAAGGTCTGGAATGAAATTAAATGCCCTAGTGTATTATTTGAAGGGTAATTTCATTTCATTTGGTCCCTCATGAACATGTAAACAATGACATTAACAGCGAAAAACAGATACCAACTTTTACTCTTTCTGCAGGCATTTTCTTATAGCCAGAGTAGCCTATATGTGTATCTGTATACAAAACAAAAATGTGGTCAATGTATTTTTTCTCCATGAGAATGTCTTTTGGCCTGTTCTCAGCCATGTTTCCCAATTCTCCTAAGTGTATTACGAAATATGCACATTATGATTGCAAAATTTGCTGTAAAACTGTCCACTGTTGCTTTTTCAAGGCATACCTACATATCAACATACACTACCATTTAAAAGTTTGGGGTCCATTGGGTCATTTAAAGAAATTAATACTTTTATTCAGCAAAGATGTATTAAATTGTCCAAAAGCGACTCTCGAGTCATTTATAATGTTAAGTCATTTATAACAAAATATTTATATTTTGAATAAATGCTGCTATTTTGGCCTTTCTATTCATCAAAGAATCCTGAAACAAAAGGTTTTTCCACAAAAATATAAAAAATATTTTCAACATTGATTGGAATCAGAAATATTTCTTGAGCAGCATATTAGAATGATATTTGAAGGATCACATGACACTGAAGACTGGACTAATGATGCTGAAAATTCAGCTTTGACATCACATAAATAAATGTATATTAAAATATGTTAAAATAAAATAAAAACAGTTGTTTTAAATTGTAATAATATTTCACAATATTACTGTTTACTGCATTTTGATCAAATAAATGCAGCCTTGGTGAGCATAAGAGATTTCTTTCAAAAACATTAAAAAATCTTACCAACCCCAAAATTTTGAATGATGTCCATTGCATTTCAAAATCTTGATTGCCACAAAACACTTTATATGACTTAAAGACATTCTGATAGAATCTTTAAGAAATGTGCTTTAAAAAATCACCTTTCAGACTAGAAAACACAAATTTTCTTGAGTCACCCTGGATTTTTTTTATTTTTTATATATATAATTTTTTGTTTAGCTTCATGAAAGGTTTTGAAAAATGATTTTAAGTCTTAGTCTTTATATATTTTATAATACGTAACATTCATTGACTTTAAATGCATGTGCTTGTGGCCTGTCTATGCTGGACTAGCATCACTCTCCAACGGATGGAGGAGAATCCAGAGAGCGACAGGCATTATGAGAGGACCACTGATGACCCCTCACCCTCTGGCCAGGGGACCAAACAGCAGAGTGAGGAGTCCCCCCTGGGGGATCACGACCTTCCCATCATGCAATGGGAAGATTTAAGTTTGCGAATTGCAGAGTTAGAAAGGCAGGAAGAGGAAAGAAGGAAAAAAGCAGAGGTAACATTTTATCAGGACTTTATATACATTAATTTATTAAAATATTAATTTTAAATATTCAAAATACAGTGAAGACCTCCTTATGTTTCAGAGTCTGGGTTTATCAGAGCGAGACAGAATACTTGGATGCTGGACAGAGTCAAAACACCATTCACTTCACCTGGTGCCATGGGCGGATGAGAACGACTACAGTCCCTGCCGTGTCCCTGTCATAACGTCACGGTATTCTGCATGTGCAGGTTCATAATCTTTAGCTACTTTGTTCTGATGTTCTGTTTTATGTGTGCTGCGTGTTTCCACCCTTCAGGTTTAATAGTCCTAAAAATCTTCAGCTGTGTTTCATCAACAACAGTGAGAGTGAGGAGGAGGATGACGAAGGATTATTTAGCAAAGAGGTGGGTGCAGAGAGTGGTGATAGTAGTTTCCCTGAGTTGTATCTCAGGTCATGATTTATGAGGTTGCAAAAGGCATTAAGTTTTTGTCATCCTCAGAGCTCGTGTGAGGCAGAGGTACGAGGAAATTGCTCTCGGGGGCTAAAACAGGAAGTAAAAGCAGCACTCAGGGCTCTCAGAGACGAGCTATGGGCCGAACAGAAGGAGAAAGAGGTGAGAGGTTTCAAAGGCATAGTTCACTCAGCAGTCTTGCATGGCTGTCTTTCTTCCATGGAACACAAAAGGAGAATGCGTTGGGTGGTTTATACATGCGATTACAAAAAAACGAGAAAAACAAAACAAAATGGAGCTTGTAATGAGGACTGAAGCTTTCAAGTTTCAAAATGGATTATAAAACACCATAAAAGTGTCATTCAAGATATCTACTTTTGTGTTCCACAGAATAAAGTTAGACAAGATCACATAAGGGTGAGTAAATGATGACGGAAAAGCAGACTTGTTTCCGGTATTTTTCCCTTTCATTTTCTCCACAGGGATTTCAAAAAATTCTTCAATAAAAAGTTCAACCAACTCTGGGATGATTCACAACATTACAAACTTTCATTTGAAGCATAAAATTACCTAGCTATAATATGTAGACGAATTAGCTTATGCTCATCAAGGCAGTATTCATTTGATCAAAATTACAGTAAAAAACGTAATATTGTGAAATATTATTACAATTTCAAAGGGGGTTTTAATTCTGGAATGTCACTGGTGTACTCTGTGCCTTTAAGGCAATGGAGTGTAAGATTTCAGCGTTATCTGAATGTAATCCCTTATGTGTTTTTGTGTGTGTGTGTGTGTGTGACTCTCGTGGTGGTAATTTCTCTGGTATTTATATTTTGCATATTTTTGTTTTATTTTCAGCAAGCCACCCACAGTAACATGAGCATAAGGAGAAAGACTCTTAGCCTTAGTGATCTGCAGACATGCTCTTCACTGCAGCTGAAAGCGCTCAGGGCTTCGCTGAATGACTATGGTGGTAATTTCTCTGGTATTTATATTTTGCATATTTTTGTTTTATTTTCAGCAAGCCACCCACAGTAACATGAGCATAAGGAGAAAGACTCTTAGCCTTAGTGATCTGCAGACATGCTCTTCACTGCAGCTGAAAGCGCTCAGGGCTTCGCTGAATGAGGACATTCAAGGTATCTTTTTCCTCAGTGATACAATTTGCAGTCACTGAACTGCAGCAACCACATTTTCAATCAGTAATACAACTCACTAATGTCTTACAATTTTCATGCTTCTTTAAACTGTTTTCCAAAAATGTTTTTGCACTTTAAAATGACATTGATTTTTACTCATGCACTAATTTGATTCGTGCTTTTAGATTTGAGCTCAGAACTGGTGAAACATCTCGTAGTACGGGACCATCTTCAGACTAAGCAAGATGCTTTGCTCCTGGATGTACAGGATATGACATCATTATGAACGATTTTTGTTTTGAACACTGCGTAACTGCAGTTTAACGTTGGCACTTTCTGAAAGCAGTAATTTACTGTTACTCATCATATGGACTAACAAAGGCCAGAATATCCTGTTTATTCTTGAAGAAATGTAGCCCTCTCAGAAACTTTTGTTAAAATGTGAGTCACATTGATTATAGTCACAAGTTTTATTGTGGGAAAAAAGTGCCTTATAACGAACCCTAATGGCTCTGATTCATATGTCACTTACGGTTTAATTTTGCTTTCGTAAATAGAGAATAAATTAAGCTGCTGTCAAAGCCATATGTGCTATAACTGTGATGTATTAATCATCAGTTAGGCTACTTTAAGCATTGCATTGAAATACATTATATGTAATCGTCATGAAAATATAAACGTGGGCATTTTGCTGTCTTATGAATGTGCCTTACAACTTTCCTGTGTATCAAACTTACACATGAGGCTGAAGTATATCTCAGTGCTAAATATTCACAATAATTTAATAAATCATTTATTTTATATTTTATACACAGTCATTAGCCTTTTTTGTGGAACTGAAAAGGCAGTTATGGCATACATACTCTGCATTAAAAGATCATTTAAGGTCCTTTTGTGTTTCCTCGGATTGCTAGACACCCTCTTGAAGGTGCCTCAAATATCCCAGAAAGGAATTATAGATTAAAGTCATAATTAATGTTGTGGTATTTCTTTTTAATGAAATAATAAATAAAATAAAATGCACATTGTATATTATGTGTATTGTATATATTATATATTATGCATTTGTATGAATGACACTTGTAGCAGAATAAATGTGTAATTTGCTGACTTTCTTCAACACAGTATTTCCCACAGTATTGATTTGAAGTGACTTTCATTATATTACAGGAATAGGTCACCCAAAAATTAAAATTTACTGAAAATGAACTCACCCTCTGGCCATTAAAGATGTAGATGAGTTTGTTTCTTCATCTGAATACTTTTGGAGAAATTTAGCAATACATCACTTGCTCACTAATGGATCCTCTGCAGTAAATGGGTGCCGTCAGAATGAGAGTCCAAACAGCTGATAAAAACATCACAATAATCCACACAAAATTCACACTTGCTTCCGGCTAAAATACGAGTCCTCTAACCATAATATTGCTTTCTTCAATGAAAAAAATTGTCTCATCAGAAGAGAAAAATGCACAGATCAAGCACTGTTTACAAATCAAAACAGCCAAAATAGTTCTAAACAAATATGTTGATGAATTTTGATGTGAGAGGACAACAGAGGATGAACTTTTACATTGGGAGAAGTGTCATTATGGATTTTGGACTTGTATTTTGTTTCACTTCACAAAATGTTAATAATGGGCTGGAGTAATATTGTGGATTATTGTGATGTTTTTATCGGCTGTTTTAATTCATTTAATTACATGAGCAAGGGCTGCAATGCTAAATTTCTCCAAATATGTTCTTAAGAAGAAACAAACTCAACTACATCTTGGAGGACCTAAGGGTGAGTAAATTTTCAGTAAATCTTCATTTCTCTGTGAACTGTTCCATTAATGAAAATGCAAATTTATATACATATGAGTTAATAAGAACACATATTTGGTCTGAAAACAGAAATGACTGAGTATTACTGGTGAGGGTTATGACTTAAGACAAAACTTGTTTAGCCCTGGTATGCTTTAAATACCATGTTTTACATATAGTGAACCGGTTGCTGTACATAAATGTACTCGACTGCATGCGACTCAGCTGACTGACTGACCATTCATGCACAGTGAACAGCGAGGGAGTGAGAGAGGGCACAGAGACCAGAGAGAAAAGAAGAAAGCACACAGAATAACTGATTAGTAAAACCTAGCAGATCTGGATACCAAACTGAGAAAGCAATTCGTAAACAGGGACTGTAGTTCAAGAAGTGCAGCAAAAAGTACCCGGCACTGAACTTTTCAACCTGACCTTTTATCAAATGTGTGAAGAAATGAATGCATTTTGGCTGCTCATTGAAGTTACCTTTTTTCTTGACCTTTAAGCAGGTAAGATATTTCATTTAGATCTACTTTCAGTGGTCTACATTTATCATAACAAACTTTGCTTTAATACTATAAAAAATAAATTTGCTTTAAATGAATAAGGATGACCTATACAGTCTTTTCTGATCTCAATAATACTATCACACTTTTTCTAATTTACATTTTCTAACTTTTAATAATCAAATCATGGTGTTTATAATCGATACACATTTTGTGTTGAACTGCACGCATTTCTTGTCTGAATGAATGGGAATTAATTATTTACTGGAACATACCTGCAAGGACACATGATATTGTAATACCAAAACTGCCTCTGTAGTACACAAGCATATTCATTAAGAAACAAACTCAAGTATTTCATGAACCAAACATGGAGACATTGTCATTACTGCTCCATGTTATGTAGGTATACCATGCATATAGATGAATGCATCATCCATGTCTAGCCATAAATTAGGCATCTTAATGTACACGCTTTGCAGTTTTTATTGAAAAAGGGGCAGTTGGGTCAGGTGACGCGTTCTTAATTTATATGAAGAAAAACTGCAAAGCGAAAGAACTCGTCCAATACATGGGACTCAAAAAATGGGGGATGTAAAGATGAATGAAGGGTTTACAGAATGGTTTGTTACTGATTGATGGGGTAATAGACCAGAAGAGGTCTATTCAATAGGTTCAGCACTATAGACAGATAAAGTTGAAGGGCTGGGTCATTGGTCAACCTGCTGTTTGCTTGGAAATAAAATATAGGACAGACTGCCAGAAAGTTCAGATTTACAATGCAATCACGGTTCCTCTGTTTTCTATATCTTGGAGCGATGTCCTCACAGGATATCCTGAAAGTTGAAGAATGTGGAGCTTCTAGATTGAATTGAAGAGGTATCAAGAAGACAGTGATGTGGCTCTGAAGTTACAAGGACAGCTGATCATGAAGACCACGACTTCAATCTCCAACGTATCACTGCAGCCAGATGTTCATAACCACAGCGCACTGCACAGCTGCAGCATGGACGAGTCCTACAAGTATATCATCTTGCCTCTATGCTACTCCTTGACCTTCTTGCTCAGCCTCGTCCTGAACTCCACCGTCCTCCTGCGGTCCTACCAGTGCAGGAGCGGCCGTCAGTGGAACACTTCGCTAATCTACATGGTCAATCTGGCCTCCACGGATCTGATGTACAGCTTGTCGCTGCCGTTCCTCGTGGCCAGCTACGTGATGCGTGACCATTGGGTTTTTGGAGACTTCATGTGCAGGCTGGTGCGTTTTTTGTTTTACTTCAACCTGTACTGCAGCATCTTCTTCCTCACCTGTATATCCGTCCATCGCTACATGGGCATCTGCCATCCTATCAGAACCATCGCCTTGGAGAGCAAGCGGGCGGTTAGGGGCATTTGCGCAACTGTTTGGGTCATTGTGTTCATACTTACATGCCCAATCGTCCGGTTTGCCAAAACAGGGGATGTTTTGAGGAAAATCAGAGGTGGGATGAACAAAGGAACCAATTCTTGGTTGGAAAATAGGGGCGATGCTGGAAAAGTCGAGGTGGAGGTATACAGGAACTGTTGGGATGACGCAATAGATAGTGAGTTTTCTGAATACGTGCCTTATGGAATCGTTCTACACCTTCTGGGCTTCTTCTTCCCTTTTATCGTCATTGCATGGTGTTACTCGCAGGTGGTGTGGACAATCTTTCAGACGCTTCACTCCCAGCCACAGGTGCAAGAGGAAGGGGGAATGTGCGGCGGGATCGAAGGGGTCAAAGACAGGACATCCGTGTCCATCTCCGGCTCTCAACATGCACCGTACCTCAACAGGCGGCGCAAGTCCATCAAAACCATCATCACCATCACCATCCTGTTCGCACTGTGCTTCCTGCCCTTCCACATCACACACACGCTCTTCCTCGTCCTCAAGGAAACGAAGGCCGTTGAGTGCCAAACCATGCGGATGGTTTCCATTTGCTACAAAATCACTCGGCCGCTGGCTTCCTGCAATTCCTGGCTCAATGCTCTCCTTTATTTCATAACAGGAGACAAAAGCTTAGCCTGCTGTGGACGGACCAACGCCGGTCATAACACCCACCTGCTTGGCCTTTACAGATTCTTGGAGGACAGAGAGAGGCTGAGGATCAAGAGCAAGGCAATTCACATAAAGCAGAGGAAGCTCATGAAAGTGACTCGAAATCTTCAGGAATAACATAGATGAGGTCGGGAATGCACGATCTCTAAGGGACAGACCTACTTTAAATGCTATAGCTTTCATATTATTTATTATTTAATATATTTCACACAATCTTGAGTATTGCAGTATGTTTTATGCTAGTATGTGACCGAGCAGTTATCCTCCCACCTCTTTTAAACATAATGTTTTTGTGTTTGTGATGGATATTTGGTGAGCAAAAAATTCAGAATCAGTAAATATTATTGAAATAATAATTCATGAAAGTTTAAAGCTGGCATTTCTTAAGCACAAAGTAATTTATTAATTGCTAACTGACTAGAAGTAAAGTACAGGCCAAAATAATATACAAAAGAAACAGGAAACAAAAAGTTACTCATTTACATCTTGTGACAATTAAAACGATTTGTTCACACTATTAGCAAGGCTAATATGACCTGCATGCTGTCAAGATCCTGAAACTTTGGAACTCTGCATACTTTTACAATTTCATAAAGATGCTGTAGTGAATAAAAACTCATTTTTAATATATGTCAAAAGTTAAAGCTCAAACTAAAGCTTAAACTCAAAAACACACACACTTTCAGCTCATTGTAAATGGTCATGCTTCATTTATGCTTGAATTGTAATTCCTAAGCATTCGCTAATTCAGAAGCAACACCAGACATTTGTTTTTATGAATTTTTTATGAAATATTGTTCACACTGGTAGAATAAACTTTATAAATAACTTAATTTTATTTTGTTTAAATTGATGTTTACCTTGTTAGACATGGTTTTAAAAGAAACACACACACACTTTCAGACTACCACTGAGGTCATGCTTGAATATGTAAGAGATTAAAATTCATAAGAAATGACCAATTCATAAACAGCTGTAGATATTTGTTTCATGAATGTTGTGATAAAATTAACTTAACTTTTTAATTTTATTTTGTTAAATATGTTTACCTTAAATATATACACACTTTCAAATACCATTGTGGTAAATGGTTAATCTTGAATATGTAATAGTGTAAAATATATACAAATTCACAATTAAAGCAAAATCCATATTTGTCATATGAATGTAATTTACATTGACAGAATTTATTTGGCAGCATTTTACAATGAGGTTTGATTTGTTAAAAGTAGTTAATGCTTTCGGAATCATGAACGAAAAATTAACAATACTTTTACAGCATTTAACATCTAATACATTTACTTTGTTCAAATACAGTTTTGTAGTGTATTGCTGATGTGTGATGGTTTAGTATGACTGTCATGCATCCCAAGGTGACTCTTTTGAATTAATCCTCAATGAAAATAACCCTAAATATTTACCCTTTTTCTTTCATTAATCGTATTACGTGTTGTTTTAATCAGATTAATCTGAAAAGCAAACTCTATATATCTTGCAATAAGGCCAGAATAATTGGCAGAAGAATAAGCAGTAAATACTGTAGCTGTACGCCACATATTCACTTGTCTTGAGCACAGTGCTTTATCTCTGCGTGTAATTCTCTTGTTGACCAGAGCGAGGCGCTGTTGTACAAGGGGATGCACAATCTCTATTTGGTTGCGGGAAATATGTTTTATTTTCTAAATTAAGAAATGACCGAAAACTTTTAATGTATCCCGTGTTTCAGACTGTATCAGCAGACACTTTTAGATGAGGATGCTTTCGCCGACAGAGCCGACGATCATATGTGTGATCGGGATGGTGTTATGTCATTTCTCCGACTGCTTTACAAACTAGCAGGTAAACTTGAAAAAAAAAAAACAAGCCGTGGCAGAAAGCTTCACCTTTATAACGACATTTGACCGAAAAGACCCGAAAGCGTATTTTCTGACCACTTTTATCCGTATTTATTCGCTTATGTTCTGTTTTTGCTTTTCGATGTTTTATTTGCTCTGTTTGGATAAGTTGGATTTGATTAAAAAGCCAAAGGACCTTGTTGGTGGCTTTGCTTTGGAAATAGTGCTGACTATACATAACTTGTGGACTGAATACGAAAAATCTCTTTAATGCTACGAAATAACTGTATTTGCTTCCTGTTTACGCCGACGAAAGCAACCTGAGGAGTTTATACTAAGTTTGTGTGCGATCCGATAAACCAGCTGCAGCTCGAGCTCACAGCTGTTCAATAAATTAGTGTATCAAGCTGACACTATTTCGTTTGGAAAATAAAACAAAATGCGATAGACACGGGAAAGCAGTTCATTCAGTTAAATTGGATCGGGTATTTTGGCGTGAGGCCTGCTGGTCGGGCTTTTGCCGGGTGAGATTTGGGGGTTAGGCCGCGTCAGGTCGCGTTCAGCCCGGCCGTGAGTGACGCGCAGTCCCGGCGCCAGAGGACAAGCTATGGAGAGGATGGAGGTGGACCAGTGCGCAGGCGCAGGAGGAGCCCTCCGAAGGTCGAACAGCGCCCCCATGATCACGAACGTCAGGTGAGAGAACTGCACTCTCTTCTGAGTGACTGCAACGGAATACTACATTGTGAATTCATTTAAAACAGTGATATACACTACAAAATCAAGTAGATGGATAATTTAATACCAGAATTTTTTTTAAACTCCCAACTGTTGATTGCTGGCACTGCAGCGACGGGACGACAGTATTCAGCTCTAATAGTTCGGCTCGGTATCGTCGGAGCAGCGTTTCTGTAAACCCGAGCTGTCCCTCCCGGGTGAGTGTTCAGGTGGTCTGTGAATATCAGTTTTGGGCATTTAGTTTTCCAAAAACTTCGAAGAACCTTCAGCAATTCGTTTGTGTTACAGACTCTTCCTCTGTCCCCATTCTCCCTGTCATGTGAGAGATCCGAACACAAGAGACAGGTGAGAACTAAAGAATCGATTCTGTGAGGCTTTTAAACAGCAGCGAAGGAGTTCTCAAGTATGCTGAGCACTTGTGGCCTGCTTTTACTTCAAAATTAGAAGAGATAGGGAATCCATTGTAGTTTTGGCAAGAGTTTTATTAGTAGGCACAATTTATATTTGTGACCCTGGACCACAAAACCAGTCATAAGGGTAAATTTTTCGAAATTGAGATGTATACATAATCTGAACGCTGAATAAATAGCGTAAATAAGCTTTACATTGATGTATGGTTTGTTATGATAGGACAATATTTGGCCGAGGTACAACTATTTGAATATCTGAATCTGAGGGTGCAAAAAAAAATCAAAATATTGAGAAAATCGCCTTTAAAGTTGTCCAAATGAAGTTCTTAGCAATGCATATTACTAATCAAAAATTAAGTTTTGATATATATACAATAGGAAATGTGCAAAATATCTTCATGGAACATGAGATTTTTAAACAGCATTGGGGAAAAAACATGCTTATCAAGACTGTATTTATTTGCTCAAAAATACAGTAAAACAGTAACATTATGAAATATTAACACTTTAAAATAAAATGTAATTGATTCATGTGATGGCAAAGCTGAATTAACTAGTCTTCAGTGTCGCATGGTCCCCCAGAAACCATTCGAATATGATAAAATGCATTGCAATTTGGTGCAGAAGAAACATTTGTTATTATTATCGATGTTAAAAAATTAATGTTTTTGTGGAAACTGTGACAAATGTTTCTCTCAGGACTCTTTCATGAATAGAAAGCTGGAAAGAACAGCAATTATTTAAAATAGAAATCTTTTGTAAAAATGTAGAAGTATTTACTGTCATTTTTGATCAATTTAATGCATTCTTGCTGAATAAAAGTATTAAATTATTTAAAATAAATCTTACCTCAAACTTTTGAATGGTAGTGTATGTAATTCTAATGATATTTAGTTTTCTATATTATTATTTTTATTTATTTATTTATTTTGGCATTTTAAGTACTATTTATGCTATTAACATTTCATAAGTACATAGTAACAGTTCTTGGTTAATTTGAAGTAACACAAAATACTCCAGTTCAAAACTTAAGAGTCATCAGCAACTTAGTGAGTCATTTTGACCGATTTATTCAAAAGAATCAACTAGTTTGTGAGTCGAGCTACACTGTTGACGCTGTTTGTTGTTGCTCGCAGCATCATTCAGTTCCAGTATTAAAATTCTCATCTTTTAATCAGTTTTTCCAGTGACTTTGTTGTCATGTTACTTTGTCTTTTTTTCCCATCTTCTCCACTCAGGTGGAGTGGAATCGGACGGTCCACCCAAAAAGCTCTTTGTTGCTGGAGTCACAGACCCTGCTCACATAACCAGTTACACAGTCAGGTGAGTATTATAATGATGCTTAAATAATAAACTGAACAGAATCTCATGCCGCATTAGGATCTAGTTCAGCACTTAATAAATCTCTTCATACATGCAGTGTTTCCCAGTCAGTGGACTCTTCCTCTGGGACTGCTCCTGTCGGTTCAAACACCCAGGCCACCCCCCTGTCCCTCTCCCCTCCGCCCCCCTTCACCTCTCACCACCCCAGCATCTAAACCCCAGTATTCATCACATCATCACCTTGTAGAGCTTTGGACTCAAGGTGTTGTAAAACGAAGACCAAACTTCGACCTAAACTCGGTTCTGTCCCGTTTTGTTTTCCTGCTTTTAATTTTGTGCTTTGAATAGAGGATTTCAGCTCAATCCCTTCTGAAGGAAATTTGGCCTAGTTGTGACTTTGATTTCAAAGGAAATCAAGATGCAATAGAAGACGACAAAATCTTCTGGATGTATCTGACATGACAACATGCAGGCTATCATGTAATTTGTGAATAATTATGGATCTTCTGTGCCTACGGAATAGTGTGTTATTTATATGAAATAGTATCTGCAATAACACATTGCAATGAAAGTGTTCAGGTAATTGCAACCTGGCGAATATTGACACAAAGACCCTTTCCTCAGTGTACAGACTCAAGAGAAAGACCAGTTTTGCTCTTTGTTTTCCTCAACTCTTGTATTTTGGCACATCTTCAGCTTCCATTAGCAGGGTCCAGCGGTCTGGTAAAACGTCCTGAATGCATAGAAAAAGGACTAAGGATAGAGAGTATTAAAATCAGTTGGCCATAGATGTCAACTTTTTGTATAAATGTGTATAAATATGTGAATAATCGAATATTATTTTGGTAGGTATTAATCCTATGTTCTTCTCTTGCGTTTATCCGAGGGTTCTGATATCTGTAAATATGTTTATTTTTCCATATGTCTTTTAGCTTGGACTGAACTTTTTGAGTTTGAAAAAAATATTCCTTAAATCATTGGAAATACCAGTGAATTCAGGCAACTCCCACATTTTGATTTGCTTACCGCTTACTTGAAGAAATAGTTCACCCAAAAATGTCAATTTGCTGTTACTTTATCTACCCTCAGGCCATCCAAGATGTAGATGAGTTTGTTTCTTCATCAGAATAGATTTGGAGAAATTTAGCATTACATCACTTGCTTACCAGTGAATCATCTGCAGTGAATGGGTGCCGTCAGAATGAGAGACCAAACAACTGATTAAAAACTTCACAATAATTCAGAAGTGATGGTATAAAGTTAAAATGCCTTAAATTATGGATTTGCTTCGCAGCTTTTTGCTTCAAAAGATGTTTATTGATGGACTGGAGTCGTGTGGATTACTTGTGCATTATTGTGATGCTGTTTGGACTCCCATTCTGACGGCACCCATTCACTGCAGAGGATCCATTGGTGAACAAGTGATGTAATGCTAAATTTCTCCAAATCTAATGAAGAAACAAACTCATCTACATCTTGGATGGCCTGAGATTGAGTAAAAATTTTATGTATGGGTGAACTATTCCTTTAAAACAAGTACTGTAAAGACTAGATGTCTCACCTCGCATCTACAATCCAATGTTGGAGTATACGCAAAGCACTTTCAGTGAAAAGTCCATATCAATAACTGACCTAGAGCCTTAGAATGTATCCCGTCTGAGGCAAGATGCTTTTCAGTACCGCCGCAGTGTGAAAATCATTAGTCAAACTGTTTTTCCCTCCTAATGAAACCCTAAACAAGACTTTTATATTGTGAATTATGTACAGAAATTGAGGAGTTAAGATACTTGCAAGGGATGAGCTGTTGCATTACAAAGCAAGATAAACCGTTTCTACAATCACAGTTTTAGCGGATATCATACTCTTCCTCTTCTACTATTTGCACAGTGTTTAGATGTCAATCTTGCTGTTACATGAGTTGGGATCATATTTACTTTTATTGTAATGGGTCTTGTTTTGTATGTTTTAATTGTTTGAATCCTTTCACCTGGGAAATATTTTCAGCTCTTTTAAGTTGATCTGCTTTTTGTGTAAAAGCAGCAGTTCTGGATTGTGGCGTTTGAGCTGGATGGATTTTATTAAGCTCATTGAAAATGTATTATCCAAAAAGTGACATGCTGCAGTTAATTGAACTGGAAGCCCTTCTAAAGCAAATTAATCCTGATACAGCACAGCATTATGCAAATTGTTAGATTGTGGCGCATGTTACATTATTTATGAATGTGTAAAGGCTCTGGTTGCAGTATGTACTTCAGTGTCAATGTAAAAATATATCACAAATCTTGATTCCCAAAGTCTTTATTGAATCGCCACCGGCAGCTTGTCGGTCTCTAAAGTTGCACAACAGACATTTGAAGCCGTTCCTTTGTTTCCATATTCATATCCATGTATCAGGAGGAATACAGCTCATTCTTCGATTGCCTTTTATTTTTACTCATTTCGTTTTAAATTCCATGATAATGCCTTACAGGTCTTGAAGTTTTAATTCCAAAGTTACTTGCACTGTCATTTGCAATTTCCAGTTATTGGGGTCCTTTGGATTTCAAAGTTTGATACCAATGTTTATGGGTTTTTAAAAGTGATTACCAATGTGCAATATGCATTAAAGTTGCTGGAATTAGTATGTCACGTTCATCTGGATAATCAGTTAAGTTCATTGGGATACCAGGTATTTATCAAGAACCTGAACGGAAGACTTGACAGCTGTTTGTTCTGAATCGTTTGTATAATCTAGAATAAGTACCATGTCATTTATTTTTCAGATTTGCCATACACTTACTATGACAGGATCTGTTGTATCTGTGTGTCAGAGATAGAATCATGATTTGTCCTTTGTTCTCCTTAAATGACTGAGTGGTGTTGTGAAGAAACTAAATGGATTGTGAGCACACGAAAAACATTGTAAAGAAATGCCAAAGCCGATAGGTTTTGCCTATCAGTTGTTCAAGTTCCAGAAAAATTAAGGGAAAGATGGATATCGTTTTGACATTGGTAGCAAAAGTACATTTATTCCCTCTCAGTTGCTCAAGATGAATGTTCAATTATCAGAGAAAAAATTTAATTTACCATCAAATGTATACCATATATTCTTATGAAAAAGATCATAATTAAAAACTCATTTTATTGATCTGTATGCTGTCTTTTTATGCTGAGCCAAGAAATTGTATGACGAGACATTTTGTTCATAAAAAACTTAAGCAGGCATGTCTCATGTTTGCTGTTGAAATGACCTGTTTAATTATTCTGCAATGGTAAAAAATTATATATATATATATACATACAATAGAAGCTGCACCTAACATACAATGGCAGTGAAAGTAAATGGTAAAAAAATTTGATATTGTGCTGCCACATTTTCATTACAAGCAGCATCTCACTTCACAAAGCTTTACTTCAGCCAAATGGGCCTAATAATTAAAAAAAGAAGTATTTTTACAGGTAGTTTGACCCCTGCACCACTGTCCTGCAAACCCCTTTTCAGCTGTGGGCAAATCAGATCACACATCATGAACCACTAAAAACATTATTCCATTATTTATTTTTGCTGCATTTTAAGAGCTATAAGGACGCAGTTATTTTTCATGGAGTAATACTTCATCTTCACTGACGTGGGTAGAAAATGCTTGGCAATGTTGTACAGGTTTATCTGGTGCTGTTTGAACCCACAGTGGAAAAGGTATAACGGGGTACAGCAATGATCAAACTGCAGAATCTTTACATGTGCTGCCCTTGATTCCAATATCACTTTGACTGACAAGTGAAGATCAGCGGGACAGCAGAGGCAGATCACTGGAGTTCATTATAAGACTGGAGTCCAGATTCAAGCTCTCTGCAAGAAAAAAGGACAAGAAAATTGGACCCACTTCAACACATTTAATCAACACATTTTCTATATGGATTAATTGACCCAAAATGAAAATTCTGTCATGTCATTTGTGATATCACTGTCTGTGGAACAATTCTGAATAATACACTAAAAATACAGGACAATTTTTAAATAATACAGTCACTCTTTTACATGCAGTTTCAAAGAATAGATTGACAGTTTTCCAGGGTTTCTGCAAGTTCTATGAAGAAAAATTTAAGACATTTTAAAGACCATTTTAAGACCAATTGAAGAAAATTCAAGGAATAAATTGAAGGGAACACAATATGGCAATATGTTCTCTAAACATAAATGTCTAGGAGCAGACAATGAGTATGTATCAGCAACTCTTTGAAAATATAACAGATCCAACAGATTTCCATTACTTTAAATTATAATTTATATATATAGCTGAAATACAATATGGAAATACCTTCTAATCACAACGCAAAAAAGTCATGTAATTCCTCAGTATGTTTGTCTTTTTTTCCAGAGCAAATATATAATGATTTTTAAATCAACATACACTGAAAAGCAATATCACATAAGATAGGAAGTCTTGTTTTCTGTGAAATTGATCAAAGTGAATTGAGCTTATGATTAAAACAAAAACTTGCCAATGGGCTCAAGACAAAACAACTTAATTTAAAGGGAAAACACGTTTTCTGATCCCAATGACATGTTTGTTCTTGTTTTCAGCATAAATTCAATTAATTTTGTTCACATTCTCAGAAAACAAAACTTCAACTATCTTCATTTTGCATCTAAAGTAAATGTGTCTTGCTTTCAGGATGTTTAGATATTTGTATTGGAAAACAAGACAAAAATACAGAGGAAGATATTCCATTTTTGCAGCGCATGCACGATTTAATGCCATTACTTTATGAATTTAAGACTTTCTGCTCCAATTTAAGAACTTTTAAGGCCTAAATTTGTGGAAGGGTGAATTGATACTTTTTAAGACCCGCAGAAACCCTGTTTTGTAGCTTCATAATAAATACAAATGAACCATAAAAGGGTTCTGAATGACACGAGGGTAAATGATGACAGAATTTTCAATTTTGGGTCAATTATGTCTCATTGCATTTAAAATGTGACTCACCTTGGTCAAAGTTTGGTTTTTTAGTGGAACCCTCTCCAAGCCCTTCAATATCCACCAAATCACTGTTCACATCAGAGTCATTCAGAGCACTCAGAGTCACATCTAATAATAGACAGCCAAACTGTGTAAGTGTGCTGACAGACATAACCACACCACTTGTATACTAATATTACTAATTGCTATTTTGTTAAAATTTTTTTATCCTTTTTCATTAAAACTGAGTCACCTGCTGGTTTAGGGTTCTTTATTGCTGGTTGCAAAGACGAAGAACTCTGCAATCCAGTTGTCATGACAACCTGTGAGGTCGGCAAAGTGATAACGGTGGGGGCGACTGATGCAGGAGGGGGCGGTAGCGTCACTGTGGTTTTCTTCATCGTTTTTTTAGGCGACTCTGCAGTGAGAGGAACCCTGCTGTCCTCATACAGCTTCCTTTTCACTGTGGTCTTAATCTGGGCGCTACAAGATGATGAGGAAAAAGAGAGACAGAGAGATTTGTGGTGCATTAGGGTTAGATAGGAGAAGATGCACTCCTTAAGAACAATGTGCATTTGCTTTTAATTTGTAACATATTTAGAAAGTTTAGCATGTAATATAGTTATTAGAGCACAAAATGTAAAATTATTCAAAGAGGCCAACTTGCCCCACCACTGTGGTAAGTTGGCCCCATACCTGGGGAAAGAAGCCCCAACTTTTACAGAATGTATAAATGACTTCTGATACCATTTTTATTGATTTTATATATGGGTCAAAGACACAACGTGTCTGCAAAGGACTATTTTGGTGTCTGCATCAAATTAAATTTACAAAAGTGATTTTATATACATAGAAAGCATATTAAATGCAAATAAAGTGTCTACTTCCAATATTTTAAATAACTTTTGTGAACATAAGAAATCAAAATATGTGTGAAATAATGTTCCATCGCCATTCAGCGTAACATATATATTTATGTAAAAATGAAACATACTTATTCTAAACTGTACTTAATATAATGTATAAAATAAAATGTGATCATATGAAATTTTATTATATATTAAATGATTAAAAGCTTCTTGCTGACAAATGGTTAAAACTTAGTGGTCTGAAGGACAGTGGCAGCAAGGATTGGTAAAGATTTAAAATTACAATTAATTAGTTCTCGCGCTGTGATCCTTAAATACAGTATTTTAATGTCATCTAATGATTCTTATTCTAAATATGCTGAAAAGATTTTTTGGTATATAAGCTATTGTTACAACGAATGAAAATGTCAAATACCAATTTTTAAACTGATCCTGTCACAAAAAATACATATAAAACAGCATTTTATATTCCACAAAATTAGACTATATTACATCTAATATTAGAGAATTTTAGTATTTTAATTTTGAAAAGAAAAAGAAAAAGCTGACAATTATACAGCTATAATAACTAGCACACCTACAGCTTCATAAACACTTACACCGTTCGCTCCTTTATGACTGAGCTGATGCTGTTCAAATCTTCACCGAAGCGGCGAACTGCAGAACGCAGCATCTCGATCTCCGTATCGGTCCATTTGGCTCTGAGAGAAGCAGTGTGCAAAGGGAAGGAGTCAGTTATAATATATCCACTGCACTTAAACAACAACAGTACATCTGAAATACTGCAGGAGATGCCGTTTCAGCAGAAGGGGGGTCATAAAGCACGTCTCACCCTGCAGGAGAAGAGTCCGCCACTGGATGCAGCTGCATGGTCAGTTCACCCAGTTTGGAGAATGCAGCCCCTGCAGCCGAGAAGATCTCGCCCACCTGATTGACATTTATATGTGCTTTTTATTTACCAATTACTTAAGATTATTTATAATGCAAAAACAAAATGCAAATGTTTACCTTCGTGGAAGCTGAAGTCATGCTGGAGTGATGAGCTGAATTAAACAGACCTAACACGAAAACAACTCAGTCGAGTCTCAGTCAGCTGCGCTGAATAGTTAAATCGATCAAACCGGTTTAAAATGACTGTTGCAGTCATTCAGTGACCATTCGTATTAAAATATATTTATCTTTATTATTTATCTAATAAAAAAGTCTCTATAATCAGCATGAACGGAACATAATAGTTCGAACTAAAAATTCCCAGAGTACATTGCGCTTCGAAAATGAGGCGTGTGATTGGTCAGTGCATAGCCAATCAAATGATAGCACACGATCTGCGCAACATCGGTCTGCGAAAATAGCCGAGCGCTGTCGAATGGGCTTACGGAGCTAGTCGAACAAACCCGAGTGCTGCCGATATACATTGTCATCCCGACTGGATGTAGAATCATTTCCCCCGTTTTGAGAGGAAGAAGCGGATAAAATGCCGTCGCTTTTATTCTGTGGGCCCAAGTTGGCCGCATGTGGAATCGTGTTAAGCATCTGGGGTGTCATTATGCTGGTAAGGATTATAGTCTTCGTGACATTGCTTGCTAGCTGTAGCTAATGGCATTCACCCCGAACGACAGGAATATTTTACCGATATAGTAATAGTAAATATTGCTGTATTTTGATCTTCACTGATAGAAAATGCATGCATTTATAATAAATGTGCATAAATAGATCTGTTCAGTCACCTATTTATCAGCAGGATATACCAGGAACTTGAAATGAGGAATAAAACAGCAGGTGTCGGGGTAACGGTAATGGGATGTAACGTTAAAGGCCTCATAGCTATTCATTACCGCTTTGACATGACAATTTTTAAGTACTTTTCTTTTCTTTG
This sequence comes from Sinocyclocheilus rhinocerous, assembly GCF_001515625.1. Classification (NCBI taxonomy): domain Eukaryota; kingdom Metazoa; phylum Chordata; class Actinopteri; order Cypriniformes; family Cyprinidae; genus Sinocyclocheilus; species Sinocyclocheilus rhinocerous. The sequence continues at coordinate 73,413 of NW_015632463.1, forward strand.
TGTGTGTGTGTTCATAGATATGTATTGGGTTCCTATTCATATTTAATTCCACCTAATGTCTTAATATTAACAACGATATTATAATTTTTTTCAGTCAATGTTGGGAATTTTCTTCAGTGCAAAATCTGCTGTGCTGATCGAAGATGTTCCATTTACTGAGGAAGACATCCGTGATGAGTGAGTTAATCTGATCAAATATTTTAAGATAATTTACCTTTTTGGGGTCAGTAAGTTTTGTTCTCTCTCTTTTCTCAGTAAGGACACACTCAATTAATCAAAAGTGACTGTAAAGGCATTTATAATGTTTTAAAAATTGTTTGAAATAAATGCTGTTCTTTTGGACTTTCTTTGGATCAAACATCATGCAAAAATGTCATGGTTTCCACAAAAATGTTTAACAGCACAACTGTTTTCAACATTGATAATAATAATATGTTTCTTGAGCAGCAAATCAGCATATTAGAATGATTTCTGAAAGATCATGTGACACTGAAGACTGGAGTAATGATGCTGAAAATTCAGCTTTGCTATCACAGGAATAAATTACATTTGAAATGTATTCAAATAGAAAACAGTACAATTGTAATATTTCAAAATATTACTGTTTTACCGTATTTTTGCTATAAATGCAGCCTTTGTGAGCCTAAGAAACTTATTTCAAAAACATTTAAACCATTTTACCAAACCCAACTTTTGAATGGTAGTGAATATTTTTTTATTAATTGAAGTATAATGAGGGCTCATATTTTGAATAGACTACATGCATTGAATGAGAATGGACAGATATGACATTTATACGTGCAAATGTTTACTGGTTAATTTTCTTTTCTTCAACAGCAAGAATCCACCGCAGACCATTTACGGACTCTACAACCAAGTTGGCATCAACTGCTTCATTGCTGCTGCCATCTATGTAGGTGTCGGTGCATTGTCTCTCTGTCAGGTTCGCCTTAACAAGCGCCAGGAGTACATGGTCACATAAACCCAAACAATTTCAAATTCAACAGCAATTATTCATAATTATTTATTTTTTAAAAACTTCCCAATGATCTAGGAGGACAGTTTGTTCTGTTACATTGTCTGAATTGGATATATTTGGCAGTTCATCTACGGGTCAAAATCTAAACACAAGATATATTGATAGTGTAACGAATACAAAGTGAAATAATCATGAAAAACGGTACATATGCACAGATACATGCGGTGTGCATATATATATGCATGCTATGTATTATATTTTCCAGAAATATGCAGATCTTTGGCTCCACATTCCCTATGATATAAATAAACAAAACAAGCAGAAAGTCTTTACTTTAACAGTTGTCTTCTGATGAACCTAAAAGACACTATAAAACACTATGAGTCCATATGATAGTAGCTGGTGTTCATGTAGAACAGTGTTTCTCAACCCTGGTCCTGAGCGCCCCCCAACACTGCACATTTTGTATGTCTCCCTTATCTGACACCCATTTCAGGTCCTGGAGTTTCTTTTAATGAGCTAATGAGTTGAATCAGGTGTGTTTGATTAGGGAGACGCACAAAATGTTCAGTGCTGGGGGGCGCCCAGGACCAGGGTTGAGAAACACTGATGTAGAATGTGTGAATGTTTGACTTTTTTTTTATTTCGATGTTTAAATGTTTGTGTGGTAATATAAATGTCTGTTATTTTATTGAAGTACACCCTGCAACCCTTGTGCTGTATACTTGATATTAACACAACTGTGATGAACAACACAACAAATGTGAATTGAGAGTCTTATGTTCCCTTCAATAAAATACTAGTGAAAAAAATATATTTTATTGTTCTTTTGTCAAACCTATTAAAAAAAGGGATAACAGAAAATCAGAAAACATGTAACAATTCTCAATAAGACTTCTCAAAAACCTTTAGTGATATTGTAAGCAAATCACTGGGTTTGTCAAAGAGAATTTCCTTAGAATATGAAGAATAAAAAGTGTTGTTGGCTTGTAGACGGTATTCATAAAGGTTTTGATGCACGTGGATACTTATGAAGTCAGCTGGCAGATATTACAAAGCAACAGTCCATTTAATATGTCTTTACGTCTGTGGGTCAAGCATTATCTCACAGGTGCGTCCCAGCTCTCCCAGTTTGACGCGGGCATACTCTGACCGGTTTAGGGCCATCTGACAGTCCTTTCTGGCCGAGTATGTCGATCCCTCATGAGGCTGACCTGTTGCCACCTTTACTCAAAACAAAGGATGAGAGAAAGAAAAAAGGAGGAAGTTAGTCCATCACATCACAGAGGTATAGTCAATGGTTTCCTCCAATTCTATGTTTTATACATATATACAGCATAGATAGATTGATAAAATGATCGACAGATTGAATGACAATAGTTCAGGGGTGGCGAACCTGAGAGAGCCGTCCTGGAGAGCCGCAGCCCTGCAGAGTTCAGCTCCAACCCTAATTAAAACTCACCTGCCTGTAGCTTCCTAGTAACCGTTCAGACCTTGATTAGCTTGTTCAGGTGTGTTTGATTAGGGTTGAAGCAAAACTCTGCAGGGCTGCGGCTCTCCAGGACTGACGTTCGCCACCCCTGCAATAGTTAGATAGATAGATAGATGTGAACACACATACACACCTGTGTCAGATATCGGATCTGTGCACTCAGTTCACTCTCAACTCTATTGATGGAGGTCTGGAACTGGTTCAGCTGTCGGTCTAATAAACTGGCATTGGCCTTCTCTTTAGAAAGCTCCAGAACGATCGTTCCTGAAAGACAGATTGTTACTATTCAATTTGTCTACTTGAATAAACATAAAAAATGCTAAATATTATCACTGTAGATGAGGTTTAAATATGTATATTTTGTAATGTCAATTACAAAACCCTTAATTTAAAATAAAACAACATCAATAAGCTGGTTTGTTGGTCTCCCGGTCTGGCCCAGATGGTCTGTTTACTGCAGGGGCCACCAAACTTGGTCCTGGAGGGCCGGTGTCCTGCAAAGTTTCGCTCTAACTTGCCTCAACACTTCTTCTTTTTCTTTTTTGGTGTTTATTGGCGGTTGGCAACCTAACTGACTGGTGCATTTTGCCTCAACACACCTGCCTGGAAGCTTCAAGTATCCCTAGTAAGAGCTTGATTAGCTGATTCAGGTGTGTTTATTAGAGTTGGAGCTAAACTCTGCAGGATCCCTCCAGGATCGAGTCTGGTGACCCCTGGTTTACAGGCTTTTCCTAGTACGACCAGCTAATACAAGCTTGGCTATTCTAGGACATAAGCAACAAACTATTTTAAGCTTCTTTTTGTCGGCAGGGACGTCAGTTCTGTACGTTTTATCATATTTTATACGATTACGTCAGGGTTTATAAGGTAATGCAATCAGAATCCAAATCCCCGAATATGAGTGTCTGAATTAATATTAAACATTACTGAAATTAAACCCATGCATACATTTATGAAGTGACAAACCTGCGCTCTGCAGCACTAAAGCAATCTCCTTCTCCACATCTTCTAACGCTCTCAGCCTGTCATTCGCCATTGCGAACACAGCCTAAGTTACAGAAAAAGAGAAAACAGAAGACGAAAGACGAGCGCTCAACTCAGACATACAGAATGAGCAACAACAGCAGAAAAAAACAAACGCACACGTTAGCTACACAACGAGTGTCTATTTACTTAAATATTAAAAAAAGCACCTCAGAAATCCATGTTTAATAGGTAATTTTAAGGCTACTTACATTCATTCACTGTAGGCTAAACTTGACGAGATACTCAGTAGCCTAGTACACAAAGCGCTCTCAGCGAACTACGGAAGCCGCAGCGGAACAAATTAATAGAACGCGAGCCCTGTTGACTACTTGACTGCATTGGTGGAAACAAAACATGGGTTATGTTTGACTAGTAATTAAAGCCATTCGCGCCACGTCTAGAGAAAATCTGCAACAGAGCAACAGAAATTAGTTATCTGGGACCGCCCGTAATATTTAAAGTGAAAACGCTGTAATAATACATTGAATAAGAGTGTAAAATAGGTGAATTGTAATGTGAATTGTGAATGCTCCACCACAGACCATGGAGTCCTGGAAGAGTCACGTGCGGGCAGAGCTGTTTCTCAGAGACTGTAGGCAGAGAGATCCTTTCTCTGGCCTTTTTGACAAGGGTGAGTTTCATTACAAATGTACAGACACAAGCTATCAGTATTGCTTCAGTAATGGCTGGATGCTCTGACAGTGTCCAGGCTAGAGGAGATGCTGGCCTTTCACATGAAACTCTGGCAAGACATGGACACATGCAGGTAAGACAAACAGTACCTGACATCTATTCTAGTACTGATTTGATTTCTTGATTTATTGGAATGGATTAGAATAGATTATGCATATAACCTGGTATATGCACTTGCCATACATTTCAATTTATTGTGTTTTGTTTGTTGTCATATTTTCCTCAGTTCCAAAGAAAATGGAAGCTCCAGATGCCCAGATGAAGGCGGCACCCTTTCTTTGAGAGTCAATGAGCTGGAATTTCTTAATCAACAGGTGAGAGTAATATTCAGAACAATAAACATCGGTAATAAACTGCCTTATTGCAGTAACTAATATTTTATTTCCCACCAGATCTTGGGATTTTGTGCATAACTTTGTCATTTGTACATTTAATTAAGGTTTCGGTTATGCTTAATTTATATGAAATTAGTTTTTACTTTATAATTTAGCTTTTTCAATGTTTTTGAAATAAGTCTCTAATGCTTATCAAGTCTGCATTCATTTGATCACAAATACAGTAAAGTACAGTGATACTGTGAAATATTACAGTTAAAATGACTGTTTTACATTTGAATATATTTTACTCCAGTCTTCAGTGTCACATGATCCTTCAGAATTCATTCTAATGATTTGCTGCTCTGTAAAAATGTACTTTCTTAGTATTGTCAATGTTGAAAATAGTTGGTTTGCCTAATATTTTTGGAAAAAATTCAATGTTTGGAAAAAAAGGTTTAAAAATAATACTTTTATTCAACAAGGACGCATTAAATTGATCAAAACTGACAGTAAAGACATTTATAAGGTGACAAAATACTTCTATTTTCAAATAAATTCTGTTCTTTTGAACATTATTCATCAAAGAATCCTGAAACAATGTATCACAGTTTCCATAGTCTTATCACTACTACTAACGATGGAATATCCTTCCTCTTCTGTTTTTTCTAGCTCAAGCAGAAAATCTCAGATCTAACCAGCAATATATACCTGAAGGAGGCAGAGTTACAATACTGTCACTCACAGTAGGTCGAACAGCCAGTTACATCTTGAAAAAGATGACAAAATCATCAAGACAAGCAGTACTAATAGGCCTCTATGTCTTCCTGCCATAGAGTTGCCCGCTACAGGACCGAAGCGGTTGTATTGGCCCAGGGGGCTTTCTGTCTGAAGGCCAATCTGGCGGAATACGAGTATCAGCTTGAGTGTCAATCTAAGGAACTGACAGCACTGAGACTGGAGCACAGCTCACTCAGAGAGGAGCTGACTGCCGCAAACCTCCAGAACGAGCAGCTCCTCGACCGCTGGTTAGAGGAGAAGAAAGAGGAGGCTGAGAGGATTAATAAGTACAATGCAATACAAGAAAGGTTAATGTAATTCTATTAATATTTTATTATGGTTTCTTCAATGACTTTGCACATCAATGGTTTGCAATTCATTTATCGTCCACTAGGTGGCAATGTTTGGCAGGTCGACTGAAGAAGCGGTCTCGTGTCAGATCTCGTGCAGCCAACAGCAGCTCAGAAATCAACCCGACAGTCTAAAACTCAACGCGCCGCTTCTTAAGACTTGCTTATCTATGAATGTGCATTTTATGTTGTTGGCTATTTTTCTATGCTTTTGGAGATTATTTTACAAAAAACCTCAGAGGTTAGTAATAAAGCTTATTCTTAATATCCATATTTAATAACACAGTAACACAGCCATGTTGTATTTCTATTAGTTTTATTTTCCATGTTTAATAGGTAATTTTAAGGCTACTTACATTCATTCACTGTAGGCTAAACTTGACGAGATACTCAGTAGCCTAGTACACAAAGCGCTCTCAGCGAACTACGGAAGCCGCAGCGGAACAAATTAATAGAACGCGAGCCCTGTTGACTACTTGACTGCATTGGTGGAAACAAAACATGGGTTATGTTTGACTAGTAATTAAAGCCATTCGCGCCACGTCTAGAGAAAATCTGCAACAGAGCAACAGAAATTAGTTATCTGGGACCGCCCGTAATATTTAAAGTGAAAACGCTGTAATAATACATTGAATAAGAGTGTAAAATAGGTGAATTGTAATGTGAATTGTGAATGCTCCACCACAGACCATGGAGTCCTGGAAGAGTCACGTGCGGGCAGAGCTGTTTCTCAGAGACTGTAGGCAGAGAGATCCTTTCTCTGGCCTTTTTGACAAGGGTGAGTTTCATTACAAATGTACAGACACAAGCTATCAGTATTGCTTCAGTAATGGCTGGATGCTCTGACAGTGTCCAGGCTAGAGGAGATGCTGGCCTTTCACATGAAACTCTGGCAAGACATGGACACATGCAGGTAAGACAAACAGTACCTGACATCTATTCTAGTACTGATTTGATTTCTTGACTTATTGGAATGGATTAGAATAGATTATGCATATAACCTGGTATATGCACTTGCCATACATTTCAATTTATTGTGTTTTGTTTGTTGTCATATTTTCCTCAGTTCCAAAGAAAATGGAAGCTCCAGATGCCCAGATGAAGGCGGCACCCTTTCTTTGAGAGTCAATGAGCTGGAATTTCTTAATCAACAGGTGAGAGTAATATTCAGAACAATAAACATCGGTAATAAACTGCCTTATTGCAGTAACTAATATTTTATTTCCCACCAGATCTTGGGATTTTGTGCATAACTTTGTCATTTGTACATTTAATTAAGGTTTCGGTTATGCTTAATTTATATGAAATTAGTTTTTACTTTATAATTTAGCTTTTTCAATGTTTTTGAAATAAGTCTCTAATGCTTATCAAGTCTGCATTCATTTGATCACAAATACAGTAAAGTACAGTGATACTGTGAAATATTACAGTTAAAATGACTGTTTTACATTTGAATATATTTTACTCCAGTCTTCAGTGTCACATGATCCTTCAGAATTCATTCTAATGATTTGCTGCTCTGTAAAAATGTACTTTCTTAGTATTGTCAATGTTGAAAATAGTTGGTTTGCCTAATATTTTTGGAAAAAATTCAATGTTTGGAAAAAAAGGTTTAAAAATAATACTTTTATTCAACAAGGACGCATTAAATTGATCAAAACTGACAGTAAAGACATTTATAAGGTGACAAAATACTTCTATTTTCAAATAAATTCTGTTCTTTTGAACATTATTCATCAAAGAATCCTGAAACAATGTATCACAGTTTCCATAGTCTTATCACTACTACTAACGATGGAATATCCTTCCTCTTCTGTTTTTTCTAGCTCAAGCAGAAAATCTCAGATCTAACCAGCAATATATACCTGAAGGAGGCAGAGTTACAATACTGTCACTCACAGTAGGTCGAACAGCCAGTTACATCTTGAAAAAGATGACAAAATCATCAAGACAAGCAGTACTAATAGGCCTCTATGTCTTCCTGCCATAGAGTTGCCCGCTACAGGACCGAAGCGGTTGTATTGGCCCAGGGGGCTTTCTGTCTGAAGGCCAATCTGGAGGAATACGAGTATCAGCTTGAGTGTCAATCTAAGGAACTGACAGCACTGAGACTGGAGCACAGCTCACTCAGAGAGGAGCTGACTGCCGCAAACCTCCAGAACGAGCAGCTCCTCGACCGCTGGTTAGAGGAGAAGAAAGAGGAGGCTGAGAGGATTAATAAGTACAATGCAATACAAGAAAGGTTAATGTAATTCTATTAATATTTTATTATGGTTTCTTCAATGACTTTGCACATCAATGGTTTGCAATTCATTTATCGTCCACTAGGTGGCAATGTTTGGCAGGTCGACTGAAGAAGCGGTCTCGTGTCAGATCTCGTGCAGCCAACAGCAGCTCAGAAATCAACCCGACAGTCTAAAACTCAACGCGCCGCTTCTTAAGACTTGCTTATCTATGAATGTGCATTTTATGTTGTTGGCTATTTTTCTATGCTTTTGGAGATTATTTTACAAAAAACCTCAGAGGTTAGTAATAAAGCTTATTCTTAATATCCATATTTAATAACACAGTAACACAGCCATGTTGTATTTCTATTAGTTTTATTTTTAAAAATTAAATAAATTCAGTTTTAAAATAAAAAATTAAATGGCAAACAGTGTATCCTGTATTTATGAAAATTGTAATAACACGACAAATTTCCTTTCTCTTGAAGGATGTTAAATCTCTATATATTTACTTTTCTTTTTTTTAACCAATGCAGCAGTCCAACAAATTAAAAGCAGCACTTTCATATATTAACATCCTGTGCTCAATCACACATGATCCTCACAGCAGCACTGAGAAACATGCACAGCCCATGTCAATGAAACCATCCATCTGTCCATACTGTATATAGATCACATGAAAATTCATGACCATCTTTGTAAAGGAATAAATATGGAGCAAATCTCACCATTTTGCTGTTCATAACATAAGAGCTGGCACAATTTCAGAGATATAATTTTACATGCCTATGCAAAAACATATGAAATTCCCTGGAATCCCCTCCTTCATTACCTTTTCATATGCATATTAATTAGTCTTTTAAGTTTCTCCAGTTTTCAGTAAAATATCCCAATACTGCTTCTTTCGTAATGAGATGAGAATTGTTTCATTGTTACACCCTTGAGGAGATGAGATGCACAATTTAATGAGAAGCGCTTTGTTCTTGATGAATGAGATGATAAATTCAGCAGTCCTCTTCCTTGTCGATTATTCCTTTTAACCGCAAGCGAGCAAAGTCCTCGAATACAATGTCGTCATCTGGGGTGAAACTGCTGTTAGAAAGAGTAACATAGAAAAAACAAAGCTTAAAACAAGGGAGATACATGATCATTATGCTTAATGTTTATATATTTTTTTTAAAATCTCTTGCTTTGTGTCAAACTCTATCAAGTTGGTGTCAATTGGTGGATCCAACACTGGAGCAGCTGTTGAACAAAAAAGTAACAGCAACTTAATAAAGGAGGTCCTGCCACAGTTCCATGCAGCCTATTTAGTGCAATTAATTAGGTGTTTTGTGTTTAGTAATTTCTCGGCACAAACCTGAGGTTGAATGTGAAAGGGTGGAATCTGTGGGTTTTGGATGCATTAAGACAAAAGGCAGTTCTACTGAGACGTCCCTGAATGAAAGAGAAAAACAGCACAAAACCAGCACTGCCATCATTTGAAATACTTGAGGTGTGCAAGAGCTTATAAGAGGATGAATCTCTCACGAACTGATTAGCCCATATTTCAAAATCAAAACAATATTGCTCTCCTTTTGAACTTTCTATTTATCACAGAATAAGCAAATCAGCATATAAAAATGATTTCTGAAGGATCATGTGACACTGAAGCAATGGCTGCTGAAAATTCAGCAAAATATATAAAAATAGAAAACAGTTATTTTAAATTGTATTTCAGTAATATTTCACAATATATATTTTTACTTACATTAGTTAATGCACTGTGAATTAACATGAACTAACAATGAACGACTGTAATTTCACATTATCAGAGATTAATAAATACTGTAATAAATGTATTGTTCATTGTTTGTTCATGTTAGTTAATACATTAACTAACAGAACCTTATTGTAAAGTGTTACCAGAAAAACTACTGTAGAACTATTAAAATTTTTTGGGATTCTGACATGTTCATCACAATTAAGCCCCATTCACTTCCATTGTTAAGAGTCTCACTGTAACATTTTGATTCATTTTTTACCATGTTTTTATATATTATTACTGAAAATAAAAGATCATGTTTAAAATAACTCATAACTGTCTTTGTAAAGGAATAAATATACATATGAAGGCTTTCAAAAACATATATAATCTGACCATCATCATTTGCCAAGCTTAACGATTCAGCTGGTTTCATCATGTGAAAAAGGTTTCATTATTTAAAAAATATATGTAATTAATTTTTTTAATAAATTTGTAAAGTACAACTGAAAGTATACATCATTCTAGTAGTATTTGTTTTACTTAAATTATTTTAATATATATATTTAAAAAAATCTATACAGGATGATTTTCCCCAGTGTAATAAATAGGCCCAAAACATAGGCATTATTTACATTATAAAATGTCTTTCTTTGGATTTAGAGATACAAATATGAACTAGACATTTCTTAGTGAGATTCATCTATACATGCGGCTTCATGTGTGTTAAGGTTAGTGCTCTAACACTATGAATATCAGACATCAGATAAACATCAGGGTAAAGTTGAGCAGAGCTTTGAACAGCATGCAGATCTCCTTTTCATGGCAGACCTAGAGACACTACAGCAAAACACCATGCACAATGAATGTATTTACCTCTCCAGCAAGCTGCTTAAAAGCCTGACGCAACAGACAGATGGAGGGGAAGGAAACAGACAGAAAAAGAGACATAAAACAATGGGAGAATGACAAAATGTTCTGATAACCAGAACGAAGCAGCACAGAGAGGCGAGGGTTCAGGGAGGGAATATAAAACACAAGGCTCACAGCATCCTGCAAAAGTTTTAACAGCTAAAGCACAGCACACTAACTATAGCACCACCACTGAAAATATCAAACCGAAAAAAGATCAAGCACGGTCAACCGCAAAAACCGACTAGTTCACTATTGTTAATATCCACAGAGAATTGAATCATACCATCAATCTTGTGCAAAACAACACACAATAAATCACTTGTGACATTAAATCTCATTAATTATTATTTCTAAACCAACGCCAACATCTAGCGGTCCTTAATATTTGTGGACTGTTACGGAACAATCAAAACTGTTCCCCAGTGTGTGACTGTAGAGAGGAAGCAGGTGGGACAGAACACATGACTCACCCTCCACGGGAGACCACCAGTTTGACTTTAACCCGATATGACACCAGGACACCCAGAACTTCCTTATTACTCACATCCTTCACGCTGCAGTCAAACACACAAACAGAATCCTTAAATTCTCTCTTTATCTTCAAAAAATTAAGGTCAACACAAAACTTCTGCAATGTATCACACTGTGAAACAGGGAAATCAACTGCTTTTGGCACCAATGGTAAACCACGGACTGATGAATCATGCGCAAGACCGTTTTTGATTGTACACTACCACTCAAAAGTTTGGAGTTAGTACGTTTTTTTCCTTTTCCTATTCAGCATTCAGCAAAGATGCATTAAATTGATCAAAAGTGACAGTAAAGACATTAATAATGTTACAAATCCATTTCAAATAAATGCTGTTCTTTTGAACTTTCATGTATCATGGTTTCCACCAAAACATTAAAGGCAGAGTAAGTGATTTTTCAAAAACTGATTCGGGCCGAATCGCAAAACAAACTTGTAGCCAATCAGCAATAAGGGGTGTGTCTACTCATGATGTGGAGGAGAGCGCGTTCAGTGCATGGGACGGACATTAGCCGAGCCGAGCGACAGAAAGATAGAGATGGCGGATTAAAAACAAAAGAGGAAAACGTCTGCGGAACGATAAGGCAAGAAGTAGGACCCGTGTAAATATCGGATCAGCTTTCCAGCGCTGGAGAGAACTCAAGGAGCGGAGGCCTGCGATCGGACGCCGAGGTTGCTTTGTTTCTTCTCAATAGGTGAGTAACACCGTGTCTACAACAGCTAAAGTCTGCCTACACTGGACGCGATCAAACGACCGTTGAAAACCATTTGAAATGTGTGTCAGCACGTCACAAATAGTCAAGTCAAGTCAAGTTTATTTGTACAGCGCTTTTCACGATACAAATCATTGCA
>NW_015632463.1:87786-100455 GCF_001515625.1 Sinocyclocheilus rhinocerous
CCTTATAGAGAATGAGAAGTAACCATGGGAACGGATAGCGTATCCTGCTAATATGGCGGCGCCTTCCCGAAATGCAATGCAGAGTGAAAAGATCGTGACGTAACTCCTCATTCTCTATAGGTGAGTAACACCGTGTCTACAACAGCTAAAGTCTGCCTACACTGGGAGCGATCAAACGATCGTTGAAAACCATTTGAAATTTGTGTCAGCAGGTCATAAATAGAACCCGGCAGCAGTTTTCTGTCGGGATTTGTTGCACCGCGCCGCTCACGTCCGATGTAGACACGGTGTAACATTGGTTTTGCTTTGTTTCACAGAACTAATCGTTGCCTGGGTTGCGTACGTATATGTGGGGCGGAGCTATCAGAATAGAGGCAAGACCCTTTTGGGGTAGGGGCGTGTTTGTTTTGGTGATTTCAAATATCAACATTGGCTACCAGAAATCACTTACTCTGCCTTTAAGCAGCTCAACTGTTTTCAACATGGATAATAATATTGAACATTGATAATATTACATTGATTTCTGAAGGATCATGTGACACTGAAGACTGGAGTAACGGCTGCTGAAAATTCAGCTTTGTATCACAGGAATAAATGACATTTTAAAATACTATTATAAATAGTATTTTAAAATCTTTTTACTGTATTTTGGATCAAATAAATGGAGCCTTGGTGAGAATAAGAGGCTTTTTTCAAAGACATTAAAAAAATCTTACCAACCCCAAAATTTTTCATGGCAGAGTAGAATTTCAAGTAGGAAACTTCCATTTTGTGAACATTTTGAATGCTTAACTAGATTTTTTTTTAGTTAATGAAGCTAATTTGTATTTCTACAATATTACTATTTTATAAGGAAATAAATAGGTGTTTTTTCACGGTAACCACTGAGCATATGGGTAAAATATGCAAAAAGTACGGCATTACTCACATAGTACTGGACGCCAGGTTGGTGTCCTCATGCTTGAGTTTTCCATCCAGCGCCAGACCTCTCTTCTCTCGATTGTTATTGAGAGTGGGTGTGAGTGTGTACACTTTACAAAAAGTAGAGCTGGATGCCACCTGATCGCTGCAGGACACAGAGATGGAACGGATACACATCGTTAACCATGTACACATTATTACAAAGTCAGCAAACAGACCAAAGAAGATGACATGTTTTTTGTGTCATTTTTGGGCAGGTTTGTTTTCTCAATGACGTCTCAATGATAAATCTTGAATAAAAGACAACTAAAAGTTCAGATAAAGAATGATTTCTATAGTCTAAATAAAACACTTACTCTGCCTCTATCTGAGCCACTGGACATTTGTACTGTGCTGTACTGAAGAGACAGATATCAGCATACTGTCGTACTGCAGAGACACAAATGTAAACAGTACAGTCAGTGGTAATACCAGCTCATAGATGATGAGAGTGATATGAAAATAATGTCAAACAGCAATAGGAGAACTGTTGGCTGTAACTCACCTGATATTTTAACCCTTTTCACAGTCTTGGTTGAGTTATTGGTGACATGGACATTAACACTGATGGGCTCCCCATGGTAATAGAGCTGGGTGAGAAAATCAAGGTTAATTATTTATTACTAGCACTGATCTGTGTTAACTCTCGTGATGCATTAAAATCTGTATATATTTTCGCATGTCCATTTGGACCCGAAGAATCGTTGAACAGTCATAAACTGTATTGTTTCTGATCAGCAACTTCTCTTTCATGAGTGAATGTGAATGAAATTCTGAATGACTGAAAGATAGACGATAGATAGATAGAGGCTATATTTTATATTTATATATTTTATAAAAGTTTTTTGACACTAATATAACTTCATAGATAATTTAACAAAATGTATTTTTGACACCTAATGTTACTCCAAACATGTAACATTTTTAATGGTTATATCTTGTAAAAAGTAATTATAAAAAATCTGAAAAAATAAATACATTTTGTGTATTTTGAGAGTCTTGAAGCACGTGTGAAGTTTCATTCCCTTACTAAAAACAATGCGGTTTTTAGAAATGTTTATTTCTCTCTGTATTGATCTCTACCAGGTCAATACACACCCGAATGCATTATGAGGGTTAAACAGTATGATACCTCTTTATCTAGTGAAGCCTCCAGGTGTAAAGACCGGTCTGACATGAGGAAACTCCTCGTCATCTCCACCATCGGCTGTGGGCCGGGTTTCTCAGGAGCATACTGAACTTTACGTATCACTAGTCGCACTGAATTCCTGTGGAGGAAGAAATAAGCTTCAAATAAGATCTAAACTCTTTTTAACAATGAAAATAAACGATTATGGGCAGGAAATTGTAAATAATCAAACCTTTTGTGGTTCTTCTCTTCCATCGTTTTGGCACAGAAAGCCCTGATCTCAAAATCCACACCACAGGCCTGGAGTGAGAAAGACGGAGATGAACAAAGGACAAGTTCGCCCAAGCTTCACAAACAGGGTGTGTGCAAAACAGGGTGACAAATCTAAAGGTGTTAGATGGGGTTTGTTGTGTTAAAATGAGCCACGTATGAGTGATAATACCTTTCCTGTGTCCTCAGGCCCGGGCTGCAGAGTAACAGAGCATGGCAAGTTTTGTGGTATCTGAAAAACAATAGAATATTTCAACTTAAGATTCTGATCAAGTACTTCCCATTTTTTTTTTTTTTTTAAAGGTACATTAAAGTTAACGTCTGATACCAAACCAATAATTATTTTCATGTTATAGCTGATAAATGGCCAATATTATAAATTCATACTATTTTGTCTTAATAAATAACAAAAATAATACACAAAAAAATACATTCATAAAATAAGAATTAAAAACAAATACTAAAAAATAATATTTTAAATGCAATTTAAATGCTACAAGTGAATTTAAGCATCACAACGCAATCATTTAAAAGACTTTAAAAAAAAACTCACAGTGAAATGAAAAGGATAAGCATTCTGGCCCATTTTCTTCAAAAGCCTCTCCTGCAGACGACTGTGGGGCTTAGATTCCTCTGGAATGGGAGGATAGGCCTGAAAAGTGTAGATGTAAAGATCTTTTCGGAAGGAAAGTCCTAGAACGTCAAGGTCCTCACGGCCATACCGGAACGCACAGGTTAAAGTCACAAATACTGGAGGAAAAACAAATAAAGTTTACACCAGAAGTGAGACATCATTTGCATATTATGTTAAATAAGTTGTCATAAAGTATGGAAAAACGTTCTATATGTGATAAGCTTTCCAAATTCATCAACTGGAAAACCAAACAGTCAGGATGCTCGATATATATGTATCATATAATTTAATTGTGCATGCTCATTTCCTTGTATTTACATTGCCTTTGCAATCATATAATGCTCTCTTGAATCTTTAAAAAGTAATAATTTAATAACACTGTTTTAGACAACAAATATCAAAATGAATATCCATTTTTCATGTTGTACTTCATAATGTTGAAATGCAGAAATTCTAGCATCTAATTTATTGATTTTAATTTTTAGTGTTTTTGTTTATTATTTTATTATTTAGACAAAATAATATGCAATTATAGTAACTGCAGTTTACTGGTTACCAGCCATTATATGAAAATAATTATTGACTTTTCGGTATTGTCCAGAATTGTCATTTCAACGCATTCATACCAAATAACAAAGATCCTTTCAAGCTCACCTTTTCTATCTTTGAGATATTCAGGGTCGACCAGAATCACACCATCTGTAGCAGAAGTAGAATATGATTTATGTCAGTGAATTTAACTATTAGACTTTCACTTCTCCATTAAAATTCAATTAAACTGTTTATCTGAAACCACTGACCAACAGGGTCCACATGATCTAGATGGTCCACAAAATCTCTTTTCCCCAAATATACTGTAAGCTGTGAAAACAGACAGGGTTGTAACTAACGTTACAACTTGTGGAAACCAAACCTGTGATGATATATAAAAATCTTACCTTGCAATTTGGACTGGTCTTCTTGAATACCCTTTAGAATAAGAGAAATGAGCGCATGAATAATCACAGGCATTATCAAAGCTGATCGTTTGTAAATGTAGGTGGGAACATTTTAAAGTGAAGCAGATGGCAAGAGCAAACAAACGGTGGAGAGCAGCAAATGGCATGCTGGGAGAACTAGATTGCTTGCAAAGCCCAGTATTACTACAATCATGCTGACAATATTAATAATGCTAAGTTTCATTAAATAAGCAGTAAGAGCAGTATGAGGATGTGGGCAGCTGTTGTTAGCTGCCAGGCTATGCGACATGAATGCTAAAGGATGAACGGACTTCTAATGAAGCCTTTGGAAACGTTTAATACATATTTCTAACAAATGTATATAGACAAAACATATTCAATATAATAAACTTGCACATTAAGTGCTGTTTCTCCATCATGCTCAGTCAGGTTATACATCCACGTCCATTTAAAATTCAGCTAGTATTAGCTTTCCTAATGTTCGCATTATAATTTCAAAAATAATGATACCAAACAAAATTAATTTGAGGTCTAAAGATTTAAAAACAAATACTTACCGGGTGCCTGCCTTGTCCCCCATAATGAGGGAGAATTTGGCCGTGGGAATTTGTGGAGGAAAACACACAGCTACGGCACACAGAGTGTAAACAGCAGCTCCTGTTGGTGTTCAATCGTTCCCTGGTAGCTGGCGGTGGGCGGAGCTACTGGGTCACGTGATCTGCCACCCACAAAAGCCAAGTAGAGTGATTCAACAAACCAAGTGGCGGTTGAGAGATTGTACAAGTAAGCAAAGAAATACATTATTTATTTAACTTTTAACCTCCTGAGACCTTCTGTCCGCAGTAGAGGACATTATATTTTAGTGAATTTCTCTGAGAAATTACATGTCACAGTTTTAAGTCTGGATGTCCTGTACAGAGCACATTCAGGGCTTTTCAGAGATACCAAATGTTTGGAAGTTTCACCATGACCGCTCCCTCTCTTAAAAATGGCTGACATTAATTTAGTGATCAAATTTAACACTCTTATGGAAATATTATAATATTTAGTAATTTATCATTTAAATCTCATTTTTAAACTGTATGTCATAAATCAACATCTCAGAAAAATGTTATGGGGTTTCAAATCAAAATATGAGACACAACAAATGAATAGGGAAATAAATGATATTTCAGTATTCCTATGAAATATTAGATATTATTACTCCCAATTATTACTCCCATTATAACACTTCTTTTTTCATGTTGCCCCAATAACACATTAATATGCAAATTAGATACAATATATGCATTGTATATAATCGGTAAACCCTCTTATGGCCATTTTACACACATGTTGCATAAAGCAAAATGGTATATCAAATTACCCTGTTATATCTATCATAACATAGTTGAGAATCATCTTAATACAAAGTTTGGTTTTGCCTATTCATGTTCATTCATGTCTTTTTATTTTTTAATTGAGTCCTGGTGTCCTCTACAGAGGACATAGCATAACATATGAATAAAATATAATTTTTCTTATGCTCTAAACAATGTAATGACGTGAAAAAAAATACTCAATTCACAAAACTTTTTTTTCTGGGTCTCAGGAGTTTAATAAATATTTTTAATAATAACACTGAATAATCGCATCTATTTATTTTTTATTAATTATATTAAGTGTTTTATTTATGTATTAATTATATTAAATTATTAATTATATGTACTATGCACTAATTAATATATATAGTACAATATAATTATAGTATAATACTATATATTATTTATATAAGTCACACAGTATCTTTTTTCCCAAACTAAAACGTACAGCATAGTTCATGTGAGAATAGTGAGGTACTAGAGCTCATCCGTGCTTTGATAGCACAGGGGGTCAAACTTGACATCTTTTGATGTGCTTCTATCCAGTGGCAGTGTGGGATGACATCAAAGGAGAGATATTTTCTCTGAGAGGTTTTCCCTCTATCCGTCAGTGTAATATCTCCACAGTCCTTGTTTGGGTGGGCCATTTATGTGATAGATGGTTGTTGTTTTTTTTCTTTATAATTATAGTTTGAAGGGAGATGCTTCACAGAACACGGTGAAGGCGTCACAACACACACTGGTTTGAACTAATGAGGGGATTTCTTTTTGCTCTTGTTGTCAGACTCAGCTGCATTTTGTGTCTACATGGGATGACTGGACCAAAGAGAGAAACAAACCATCCACCCTTTCACCATAAACTATGAAATCAAAAATCCATGCTTTGGTAAATCATAATTATGAGATGAAAAAGTCTACATTATGAGATTGTAAGTCATAAGTACAATATAAAGTTGAAATTGTGACATACTAAGTCATAATTATGGCATAAAAAGATACGATTGACAGTCAAAAATGATATCAAAGTTTAAATTAAAACAAAAATGCCATAATCATAAGATAAAAAGTAGAAATGATCACATACTGTCATAATTATGACATACAAAAAAGTTGTATAAATTGCATAAAAAGACAAAATTGACAAAGTTATGAGAAATTATGACAGAAAACACATACTTAAAACAAAAGTTTAAATTATAAGATAAAGTCAAAATTATGTGATGCTAAGTCATAATTATAAGATGAGAAGTCCAAAAGATGTGAAAAAGTAATTGCTGACTTACAAGCTAATTTCAACTTTTTATGTCTTCTAAACATCTAAATCATGAATACACTCTTATACCTGCTTTTTCATCAAGTTTAAATGAAACAAAAAAAGTCAATTCATGTATTTTAAATGTTTATACACCACTTGGCTTATTTTATTTTAATCAAGGGCAGGAATAGACATATAATATGATAATTTTGACTTTTTATTTCATAATGTAACATTTTTGTCATGACTTTTTATGTCATAATTTAAACTTGTTTTTAGCTTCTATAAATCTAAATCATACACTCTTATAACTGCTTGACTGCTTTAACATCAGGTTTTATTGAAAATATGACAAAATAATTAAATGGTTTTTTTTAATAGGTCATTTATACATATTCAATATTTATACACCACTGGGCTTATTTTATTTTAAATAAAGGAACACTATTTTGACAGGCATACTGGACACAATATTGTTATATCTACAAAAAAACTCTAGATTCAGTCTCTCTCAAAAAGAGAGGAATGAAAAATGAAAGGAGCAAAACTGCAAATGTGTTCACATGCATAGATTATTACTTCCCAACAAAATTAAAAAAAAAAAAAAATTTTTTTGTGGCTGTAAGAGGCACACAGCAGTTTGTGCACTGTTCTTTCCATCTGGTTAGGTCAAATCCGTATGGTGTAGGAGTCAGAATGAGTGACATATCGAACCCAACGTTGTGACAGTCCTGTCTGAGTTGGAGCGAGCCGGAGGAAGCGAATCTGAAGGCCGGTGCAGGTTTGTTTGGGCAGTTCGAATGACATACTGACAGGGCCGACCTCCAGCAAAGAGGCGGAGCTTAGACCAGGAACATCCACCTGTGGGATCAGAATATACATCATCAGTGACTGATGACAATTTGCGTCAAGCAAATGACCATATAATAACATAACCTTGAATAGTGCTGACAACTGCGCTCCTCCTGGGAATCGTGGGATCTCCCAGAGCAGGGCTTTGTTCTTCGGCTGCAGTTCAGCGGTCTGGTCAGGACTACTGAGCTCCTGAGACATACTGTACAGAATAGAGAGGGAAACAGGGGTTATAGATGGTCCATAAGACTAATAACACTAATAATCATGCTGTTGCATAAAATCTGACCTTACGGAGCCTTTTGGCACAGGAACAGTGATGGAAACATTAAGAGCCGTACTGCAGGAAAAAGTACAGAACAATAGTTGTGATGTAACTATGTACTCATATTGACAAATTTTTTGATTATGTCATTTTAAAGGGGTCATATGATGTTGCTAAAAATAACATTATTTTGTGTATTTGGTGTATTGAAATGTGTTTATGTGGTTTAAGGTTAAAAAAAAAACATTTTCTACATACTGTACATTATTGTTTCTCCTCTATGCCCCGCCTTTCTGTAACGTGTCAATTTTTACAAAGCTCATCGTTCTGAAAAGCGAAGTGTGCTGTGATTGGCCAGCTATCCAGTGCGTTGTGATTGGCCGAATACCTCAAGCGTGTGACGGAAATGTTACGCCCCTTACCATATTGTGATGCCGTGACCGGCCGGAGCGACAAGACAAAAACATTAATAGCCATTATAAACGAGGCATTTGTTGCATCCAGTGGGGACATAACTACTGAGCAGTATGTACACTCACCTTTTAGGTGGAAGATCACATCTAAGCTTAAGAAAAATCAACACCCTGCAAAGGCAAATTTATTAAAGCAATAATCCAGGAGAGGATGAGCATTACAGTGATTTTATCACGATCAAGAGGTGTGCATGCAATTTTATAAAGCTACTAATATTGACTAAATAGGGCAATTTATTATTAATGATAAACAGAATAAACTATTATTCCACAAAGTAACATAATTCATTAGTCTGAAGTTCAATCGGTGTTGCTCATGTTGTCTTCAATGTCCAACTCTCAATAAAAAAATTAATGACTGAATTTAAATAAAATTTATATTAAATTTAAATGAAATTTTATTTAACATTAAATTAATTTAAAATTAAGTTTAAATTTGAGGGATGTAAGGATTCTTCGTAGCAACCTGTGTGTGTTTCTTCAAGACAGCAACCATACATTTGCATTGTTTTATTTTCTTTCTTTTATATTCATTCATCCTTCATTCATGTATAATAATCATTTAATCATTCCATTTAAACAAATAATCATTTATAATAATAATTTAACCATTTTATTGATTTTTTCATTGATCAGTTATATATATATATAAGCACACATGAAACATGCACAACTAAGATTATTCAATAAACTCTTTTTTTTTTATTACTTCATCTCCTGCTTTCTGCTTTCCTGGCTTTCTCAGTCTGTCTCTTAGGCTGATAGAGGACAGTTAATACAGTTTTGGGTACTAGACAAAAAGCAGTAAAACACTAATTTTGGGTGCCAGACAAGGCTTGGTGTTTAACAGGTTTTGGGTAACAGGCAAAAAAGGTATTTTCTGACAGTATCCAGTGTCCAGGGGTTGGATCTACAATAATATTCCTGACATTGAGGCTCAACCTAACATTTTTGGCATGGTCAGCATATGTCGGCACAATCTAACAAATTTATACATTATACATAAAAAGACAAAGTTATGCATAAATACGTTTACAAACCTGTTGACATAATCCTTCTGTACAGAGGGGAATAACTGAAATGGTGGTGCACATGGCAGCTCATCACACAACTGATACTGCATCACTGTTTGCTGAAGAAAAAAACAACAACATCAGTTATCCATGCAGAAATTATTTTAAAGTGCATTTCTGTGAGTGTGGCAGCAGTTTACCTCTCCTTGGCTCGGACAAACTTTCAATATTCTGAAAGTATCAAATTCATCCAATTTAACAGCCTGGTGGAATCTACATTCATCTACACGAACAGCTGAACTATAGCCTGAAGAACAGAAGGAAACAGACTTAATCACAGCTGTAATTAAAGATATACAGCCTCTAGAGATATGTGTATTGATCAGTGTTGCATACTCAACCTTTCAGCTGGGACTTTCCAATACTGAGCTCTTCATTCAGTCCAATCCGCATCTCTACAGGATGAACAAAAGAAATACACAACCATAGAATATACATATACAGTCTGCGTTAACTTGGGATGCAAGATGTAACCAACTCACCTGAAGTGGTCGGGAGAAAACATTTTATTCTTATCTCTCCCTGAATATCTGATTTCATTAAAACTCCCTTAAAAGAAGAATAACATGTAAAAGATTAGCAATTAGCAGTTTTATTTCAAAACATAGTTCTTTGAGTTGTACTCACCTTGGAGCCAATAACCACAGACAGCCTTTCTATCACATCCACAAAGATCTCATTCTTTCCACCCTGCAGCCAGAGAGAGAAAGACAATTCAAAATAATTCATAATCATTTCTAAGATCATCATAGAAGAATCTGTATTAGAATCTAAGTAAACCCACCTGCTCTCCTCGACTGGACATTATAGGACGACTGGCTGCAACACTAGGTGCTACTTTACTCTGCTGTGTCTCAGCCCCAAACTACAAAATATGAAAATGAAAATGTTTATACTTATCATTAAGATTTAAAATGAGTTATATGGTTCATTTGGGTTATTCTCAACCAGGGGTCCCGGACTCACTAGGGGGCCTCAGCACACTTCCAAGGGGGCCACAAAATGGCTTAAAATTATTTCATATAAGACAATACAAGATTTACAATTGTTGTAAGTTACAACAGCAATTTCTTCTGATTTGACCTGATATTATAGTTCTTATTTTAATTTGTTAACAACTATTATTTTGATTTAAGAACAAGATTTCTCATGATCTCGGAAAACCTCAATAGACATGACAGATTTTAAGTGTGATTTCTAGGCTAGGAAAAGTCGTGAGAATTAATAAAAATTATATACATTATATACAAATATACTATTTGTGTGCAATAATAATAATAATAAAAATTGATAATAAAAAGTCAAAGTGTAAATCATGAAGAACATTGCTATTGGAATTATGGAATTTAATTATTTTAATTACTTATAATTATTTTATTCATTATTTTAAAATATTGCCACTCCTAGTTTCTAAATAAAAGTAAGTAAATAGAAAGTTTGAAAATTAGCAGCTTTGTCATTATAGCAAAATTATCATAAATATCTTAGGAGACTTTCAAATATTTAAATATTCAAATTTCTTTGGCAGTGGTGAGCCTTGCTTGGAGTCAAAAAGTTTGAGTACCGCTGCTTTAAAGTAAAATCAACTATTATAATGCAGACCACAGCTGTCTATTTGTTAAACAAAAACACCAATATATTTAGAAATAAAACATGTGGGGAAAGAATAAAAAATTTATTTTAGTAGGAAGATGAAAAAAAAAACAATAACTTACCAAACCAACATTACTTAGGTCAAAAAGACTGAAGGGTTTGGATGAAACAGCTTCTGTCTGGATGAAGTTTTTCAGGATGTCAGTTGAGGTTGTCTGTATGTAGCCAAAGTCCTGGTGATCAGAGGAAGAATATATAGGTGTGCTTTTAAGACTTATTTGTTTGGTGTGACAATAAAAATAATAAGAAAGAACATTTACCACCATCTCATCCAGCAGCTCATAAATTAGAGCGAAATTCATCCGCACTGATTTCTCTGACAAACTGCCACAGTAGTCCTTCGTAAGAGCTGCTAATCTGTGAAACATAAAACTGATGCTTATCATCACGACATCTACACGGGTAATAAAAAGCTGTAGGAGTAATTATAAAATAAGACATTACTGATAAAATTAAGTTTTTTTTTAACCTGTTGAGGAACTCAATTATGGTGAAAGGGGAGGGGTTTGTTTTGGTGGACGCCACCCAGTAAAGCCCACCCTGCCTTACGTGGATGAAATGAAGATCTTTGTGTGACTGTAACAAGATCAACAAATGTTAACATAGTCAAAATAATGCCCTGCAAAATTATTAAACAACTAGTCAGACATCAGATCACCCAAACACATAAATGTACCATGACAACCGGAGTTTGATCACCACTAAGCGCTGTGACCATCTCATAGAAGACATTGATGGAGTCTTTACTCGCCTCTCCTCGGACTGACGCGCAGAGTTGAGAACAATTAATAAACACAAAGATCATGTCATATGACACTGAAACACACTAAAGGCAGGGCTTCGTTATAATGTGATCTTTGTACCATCCAATTAGACATAAATAAACACATAACACCTCACTAAAACATCTGTAAGCCAGTTGTAAAGGATACAGTCTTTATAAATGAGATGATCTCCCTTTGATGACAAGATGAAAATTTGACTGATCATTTTCTTCAGCACACACGATTATTTTTCATGCTATTACAAATCAGTCTGCTTCCTTATCCGCTGTCATTTGTATTCTGCAATACGACAAAATAAACTCGTTTAGCTGCTCAAATGTTGTATTACTGCTACTGTCATGACTGTAAACAGCATGTTTGCTCTTCTTCATTAGCACTCATGTATTAACCGTAACGTTTACTGCCATCTACTGAGCTGGAATATGAACTGCTCCTCGGCAACGACACCTAGTAAAGCTATTATTGTCCAAACATTATGCACACTAATACCAAATGAATTTAAAGTAGTGCTGTCAAACGATTAATTGCATCCAAAAGTTTTTGTTTACATAATATATGTATGTGTACTGTGTTTATTAGCGATTGATCGCGATTAATCGTTTGACAGCACTAATTTAAAGTATGATTTTAAAACCGTAAACTGGCATTCCCAGAATCCTCTCACCTTTCATTAAAATAACTATGTTCCTTCCTAGTTTTGTCTTATCAGTAAATTAGCGTTTATGTTACATTAATATTTATTGCATTATATTAGTGACTTGTGTAACCATGAAGCAGTGGTGGACAGTAACGGAGTAGCTTTACTTCGTTACTGTACTGAAGTACATTTTTCAAGTATCTGTACTTTACTGGAGTCGTTTTATTTTGAGTAACTTTTACTTTTACTTCACTACATTCCAAAGCATAAGATCGTACTTTTTACTTCACTACATTTCATAAAACATATCGTTACTTCTTATAATATATCACGTGCTCCGACACGCAGAAGCGGTGTCTGATT
>NW_015632463.1:100887-145389 GCF_001515625.1 Sinocyclocheilus rhinocerous
GACTCCATATAGTGGTTATTTTGGGAAAATCCCAGGTATTTTGAGCAGTGGGATTATAAAAAATATGTGCTAATATAAAATTTAATTAAGTAGCCTATATAAAATTGCAAAATAAATCTATCTATTAGTACTTTTTTACTCAAGTACATAAAATATCGAGTACTTTTGTACTTTCACTCGAGTAAAATTGAAAAAGGAGTACTTTTACTTTTACTGGAGTAATATTTTATTATACGTATCTGTACTTTTACTCAAGTACTTGATTTGTGTACTTCGTCCACCACTGCCATGAAGGATGGTGTTTGTATTTGTGTGTATGACAAACCTTCTATTTATATCAGCACGTGGAAAAAGCTATTTGTGACAAATTATGGTTCCTGGTATAGGTATTTCTTTACCATATGTGTTGTTAAAGTGGTTGTCAGAACTATAAATTTAGAAAACAGATTTTAGTGTTTTGGTATTTAATGTTTTTTAGTTTTTTGGTTTGATTTAGTGTTTAGTGTTTTTTAGTGTTTTGGTGTGTGTGTGTGTGTGTGTGTGTGTGTGTGAGAGAGAGAGAGAGAGATTTCACAATGTAGGGTCCAGTTATGACGGGATCATTTTTCATGATTTATTGTGAAGATGAGAGTGTACAGAGGCTGGATGGGACCTGTGCAATAACACCTTAATGTTTAGTCCTTCTGTTATTTACCCTCTGTTTTCCTGCATATCTCAGATTCCAGCTCTGCTTGATCACACCTGTTTAACAAACTGCTCACTAGTTTTCTCCGCCTTAAAGTGTTCTGATCCTTCTGCCTTCCTGCCACCACATGTGCAACATAATATGCAACTAAAAAATGTAACAAAAAAAATGCAAAAATATAATTCTCATATAGCCCCTTTGCTTAATTTACATATAAATTTCTTTTGTTTTGAATCTTTAAATCAAAACAAAAGTTCAGAAGATTTGGTTCAAGAGGTATGTTTTGTTCTCGAGTCCAAAATTAGAGCTCCAGCTGTTTCTGTTGGAGTAAAGGTTTAATTTTGTGCGGCGCCTCTAAAGACAGGGGTGCTTATGTTATCATCACCTGAACACACACATCTGAGCCATTTTTCAAACCAGACAGTGGAGATGTTGAAATTATATAGCGCTGAAGCAATGACTTTTCGACCCTGTACCAAAAACATTCCTGAGGGATCAGATTTACAACATGTCATATACATAATAGATCCCTTAATGGTGTGATTTATACCATAAGATCAATCAAATGAAATGTAGTTGTATCTGTTCTGACTGGTTTTTATAATACCTTACTGGTAAAATCTATGTATAGGTCACTGAGACAAAAGAAAAATGCGAGTCAGTCATTAGGGAACACATTCATAATGCTTAAGTGTACATATACATTTTACAAGTTTTTGACCTCTAGTTTCAGATAAGCTTTTATTATTATTTGGCCCACAAAAAGGTGACATGTTGTTTTAAGTAATTTTAATGTCTGTAAAAATGAATGGGAGGTCAAGAAGGAGGAGGGAGCTTCTTGATCTTCACAGCCAATCAAATGTAAGGATGCAATTGCTAGTACTGAGTCCAGTATTTAAATGATTTACCATTTGAAATTCTTCTATCTGAAGAGAGACCAAAGATGAGACAGAAGGTGAGTGATTTTGACTTTCAGTTCTCAAAGTTAATATATCTCAGAATTTTGTAAAACAATTTAAAATATTACATATATGAGACTTTTTGTTATGTGGCTTTATATATATATATATATAGAGAGAGAGAGAGAGAGACTTAGGTATATATTACTTATATATAAAGACCTTCATTTACATGCAGTTGTTGCCATTACTATAGCAGTACCTCATAAGTACTTAATGTTTTTATATTAACATTGTTGACTAATACATTTCAACAGATCAGACTAATCAGTTAAATAATGTTGCATGAGCTCTGTGTCAAATATTTCTATGGTAAAATTAGGATGTAGTATGTAGTACATTAGGATGTTAATGTAGTACAAAAACAAATATGTTTTCAGGTGACATCTGTGCTGTGCATTTATGGGGCTCTGCAGTGCTTGGTAATTCTGCCAGGTATGATTATTTACATTCAAAACTTTTTCTTCATGAAATCAATATTCAACTAAATATTTCTTCGCTGTTTTCACTTTTTTTTTTTTTTTTTGCAGTGTCGCAGGCCACATCCCTAGCAAAAGTCTCCAAAGACAAAGGTAAGATTGAAATATCTCAAATGCAATAATGCATGACATAACAGTTATTGCCTTCACTTTTGCCAGTACAACACAGTGCAACGTATGATACGTGTCTTCTAGACTTTTCCATCAAAATGAAAATTTACTTATGCATTAGTACTAATCTCTCTTGCAGCATCTAATCCAGCTGTCAGCATTGACTCTGAACAGGCCCATGATTTTCTGGCACATGCACGCCCAAGGAGAACGGCTAACCCCAACTGGTATCACAAAAATCCAGACTTTCAGTCCTACTATCGTTATTACAGCAGTATTGGGCACACTGAAGGGGTAAGAAAAACAATGTATGTTTTTTTTCTATCCTATTATTGATAAAACTTTTTAAAATACTTTTTTCCACCAGTAAATAGCAGTAATGTAGCTGTTCTTGATGAAATGAATGATGAATATTATTAAATAAATTGGTCCAAGTCTAATCAATAAATGCTAAAATATTGTTTTAAGTAGTTTTTTAAGTTATTGAAGGGATAGTTCACCCAAAATTCAAAGTACTGTCATCATTTACTCATCCTCAAAGTAAGACTTTGGTTAAAGGCAGGGTAGGTGATTTGGCATTTTGAAAAACATATTGAAAAACATTTTTTGTTATGCTGGTTGAAGTCTCTTCACATCCCGATAGCAATCACTATGCTAAGTGGCCTAAATGTATTTATATGTATTTAAATACACATAAAATGTTTGTCCAATCACATCTTTCGGTCCTACCTGCCTGTCAACGTATGTATTTGCATACCTCCATGCACCCTGTTTGTGCAGATATGATACGTCATCAGTGCGTTCCATTACGCCATTGCAGACTGAGCGAGAATGGAAGGCGTTATTATTGTAATATTATGCACTTTGTATTGTAATGTTTTCTCACCGGTGAATGAGACATGAGGCAATCTGATAGCGTTGCATTCAACCCTCCACCAACGCTCTCTCTCATCGTGTCACTGGTTAGCCTCTGGTCTGCTTTGGAGAGTGATTTGCAGGGAAAGTGCGATCTTATGCTTTCAAAGCTAGCTTGCTATTGTTAGTCTTTCCAAAATCACCTATCCTACCTTTAATCTTCAAAACAAAAATTAAGATTTTTAAATTAAATCTGGGATATTTCTAATCCTCCATTGAAAGTCCAGGTAATCAAAACTTAGAAGATCCAAAGAGGTCATAAAGACATCTTCAAATTAATCCATATCAATTGAATGGCAAACCAATTTGGATTAAAAGCCAGAATTAAATCTGTTTATCATATAAAGCGATGGTATCGCTTCACAAGACTTGGATTAATCCGCTCAATTCATTTGGATTTGTTTGATAACACTTTTATTGAATCTTTCGAATTTTTTAAAGATTAAGTAAAATCTTATGGGTTTGGAGCAACATGAGGGTGAGTAAATTGACAGAATTTTCATTTTTGGGTGAATTGTCCCTTTAAGTTATTTCCTCAGCCAGCAATATACAGTAAAAATCTAAATAGAAGTGTTGTTTACTAAAATGCACAAATGAGCTGTATTTTCTCTGGTTCAACTATCTCTGTTTCTCTTCTAGCTCTATGAGATAGACAGAATTCGAATGCTTTATCAGCAGATGCGACATCTGGAGCTCACGTATGGCACTGATGCATCCAAATACCAGAATACCCTCGGTCTTCAACTAAAATCGACGCCTCCACCCACAACCCAGCCTCCACTCCCTACTTTACCACCTGTCTCCAAGATGGAAGTTATGTACCTGTGTAATTCAAAAGACCCCCAATGCAAGCCACATATTGTGTACCTGCCCACTGGTGGTGTACCTGTACTTTGCGATCCACGTTACCACCCAAACTGTAAACTCAGTCCTGTCCACGAGTCGCCCTCTCCCCCTGTAGCTGCCTCAGAGCCAGTGACATCTGCCCCTCCACCACCACAAAAATCCACTCCTCCACCACCCACTCCTCCAGTGATTATAAAAGGAATGGATTACGACTGTGATCCTTACTGGGACCCTGACTGTCTAATCGACAACCCTCCCAGGCCAGTTAAGATGATCGAACCATCACCAGCGCCTCCAGCTGAGAAGGTGAAAAAGGAAACGGGGAACAAAGTAATCCTAAATGCTCTGGTTCCAACCTATGACCCATATGACTTCAATCAAGATCTATATGATCCCTTCCGCCATGCAGCTCCAGCTCCCTGATTAAAATTAAGTCAAATCAGTCCAAAAATATTCATCTTAATAATTTACCCCTACATTCACGTTTTCTTATCTAATTGATGTAAAATGTATAAGATAAAGTACACATTGTACATTAAATACACTAAACCATGGCCTTATTTATAATATGTAGCTAGGTATGTATTCTTTAAACAAATGGTGAGGCCAGAATAAAGGATATGGACACATAAAAACTACTTTGGTTTGTTAATCTGATTCATCTTCTTGTTTCATATGTATTTCAGCCCAGATGAAAGTATGTGGGCACACTGACACCATCAGGTCATAGAAAAAAAACGGTTTCTGAAAAGCTAATTATTTCGTCCGTCTTATGAAGTAATCACGAGGAACAGGTCCATTTATATTGCATGTTCTCACGAGCTTCAAGGGTAGCGTGGCCGAGCGGTCTAAGGCGCTGGATTTAGGCTCCAGTCTCTCTGGAGGCGTGGGTTCGAATCCCACCGCTGCCATAAATATTTTCAAATTGTTCCTAAATTATGAAACCTTAATTTTTTTTTTCCCGGATGTATCAATTAGCACAGACCTTCAAATTTGCCGCTATCTTTAGAT
Source organism: Sinocyclocheilus rhinocerous (assembly GCF_001515625.1). Lineage (NCBI taxonomy): Eukaryota > Metazoa > Chordata > Actinopteri > Cypriniformes > Cyprinidae > Sinocyclocheilus > Sinocyclocheilus rhinocerous. Next base: position 105,894 of record NW_015632463.1, read on the forward strand.
TTGTCTTCAGACATATAACTTCCAATTTGTCACTTGCAACTGCTCATCCCTTTCACAAAATAGCATTATTGAGCTCTCTTTCTATTTTCTTATCATTCAAATTTATCCACCTTTTTCTTGTCTATAAAAATGGGCGCGGCCATTTGTAAATTCTATGGGTCTGGCTTCCGGTCTCATCTGCCTCCACTCCGTCCAGCTATTTTTAGCTGAACAAAACAGTTTGTTTTGCTGCTTGATATTGAAAGTTGGTGTGTCTTATCATATTATTTTAATGTATTATCTTAATTATGAACACACTGGTTTGTAGTGCAAACAGTTTTACCGTTTTACTGCACGTTGTTATTCTCTTCGTTATTTACCTATAGCGGCTAATGAACCGGAAGTCTCACCCATAGGCTTACTTCCGCGTTGAAGAAAAAGGTGGATACAAGAAACACGATTTGCGAATTTCAAAAGGCACCGCTGGGATTCGAACCCAGGATCTCCTGTTTACTAGACAGGCGCTTTAACCATCTAAGCCACGGCGCCAGCGAGGGTTTTTTTTAAATAATGTTTTTTGAAAACACAATGATTAACTGTTTTAAATTTGTCATTTCATCAATGACAAACGCAACTAAGTTATCAGAAGACCATGAGCATTTTTGTGACAGATTTTCCATCCTTTGTACATTTTGTGGTGGTAGGACAAAAACATTGAATGGAACAGATAGCTGGAAGACATTTTCACCCACTGCACTTCCACTGTTACCTGATAAAGTTTACATGTAGCGTGACAACTTCCTGAAAAGAAACGACGAGGATGGGATTCGAACCCACGCGTGCAGAGCACAATGGATTAGCAGTCCTTAGCCTGCGCCGCTCAAAACACTCGATACATAATTTAATTTCATACAAATTAAAAAAACTAACGAACGTCAACAACGAAACACCTTTACACTGTATGCAATCATATTGTACAATAGTACTGAACCATCCAATAATCGTACTTCATCACTAGATCAAAATCAGCAGAAACACAGTTATTACCACTATAAACACAAGATTCTTTTAGTAACATCATATTATTATAAAAGATTCAGACAGGATTCGTTAGGATGTTGCGTGTCCTAAACGAATACGGAAAATAATCACGTATTCATCATATCCAATCATCATGCTCTGAAACCTTATTTCTAAGGTAACAAGTAAGGATATACCTCACTGACGCAACGTAAAGACGGTCTCGGAAAGCTTTTGTAAACCACGCATGTATTTTCAATCACGGTTGTGATTCTAACTCATTCAAAAGAATTTAAAGTACAAATGACTAAGTACATTTGTACTAATGACTAGTACGAGAGAAGCGTTTTAAAGTTTAAAAAAAAAAAAAGGTAAACTATATATTTTAAATTCAGTTTCTTTGACATCTCATATTAACATACTGGTGCTTCCTGCGATCCCATTGGTGGATTTTGAAAGCGATAGCCTTTTCGCTATTTATTCGCATTTAGTTTCGTTTAACCATAAAAGTAATATATACGTACATCTAATTTCGGGTTTTTATCAAAACTATTTTATAAAAAATACTTAAAACGTTTATTTATTTTGAAAAGGCCGGCTGATATGAGTCAGGAGGAGGGGTCATTGAAGTGGCACACAGGCGGAAGCTGAGTGAATCTCTCTTATTCGCAAAAAAAGTGTAAATTTCGATATCATATACATATCGAATTGTTGTTAACAATTCACGTTTAATTCCATTTACACAAATGTTAAATTGCTGTATTACAAAAACTCCTATCAAAACAGATCAGTAACAAACTTTTTGAAGTGAGTGTATGAAGCACAGTTCTGTTCCATTACTAATGTAAAATATTTTTGAGGTTTAAACATCGTCACTGAATTCGTATTTTACTCGTCGCATTCATTTTGTACTATGACGAAGTTTCTCTTGTTGGCAGACATATCGAATGAAAACCACATGAATACTACATGCATTTAGCGTCATCTAGTGGTTGAAGTAATCATGTCTAAACTTGTTATCTAAAAATGTTCACGCAAGTTATTTTTCTAACATTATATTCTATTTTCATTTTAAAATAAACTGTAGAGCGGTTTTGTCACTCTGGTAATAAGAATTATATCATGAACATAAAATATGTGATTAATAAAACTTCAGTAGTTTAATAAATAATAAAGCTTTCTTTATAGATTATATATAAACCTAAATATAAACCTAACTGGCCCAAATATAAACGTAAATAATAAACGTCTTACAAGTCGCATCTTTTTGTCATTCCTAGGAAAACATTTACTTCCAACGGTAGCGTGGCCGAGCGGTCTAAGGCGCTGGATTAAGGCTCCAGTCTCTTCGGGGGCGTGGGTTCGAATCCCACCGCTGCCAAACACGTTTTCCCTATGTGCCGTTGCCTTTTGATGTTTTATAGGTCATATGTCATCATACGTCATACATCTCGTGAGCCAACAAGAGTAGAAACGCAATATTTACAACTATCTACTAATTCTAGTGCTTAAAGTATTATGAAATAGTATTGGCGGCACCTATGCTATCAGAATGCATTACAATAAAACTGCTCCAGAAATCTAAATGTTTCCATGTTTCCCATTAAGGTAACTAACAAGTGAGCATACACCGCCTGGAAAGCCCACTGATCCCTTCATAGACCGCCATTTTGTTTGTTTCAGCAATCCTTACTTATACTTATCAATAAATTAACCACAAGGCGTGTTGTGCAAATACAATCCATGGACCCAATCCCACGTCCTCTTACATATACCTCTTACATAGTGTTCCAAACGGATAGCCTAAATGTGCCCTGTCCCGTCTTGTCATACTGTCAACAAGCAATGCATCCATTCTCCATCTCCTGTCTCTCACGGTCACCGCTTGCAACCTGCAGCTTCCCGGATGACGAGTGACGTCAACGAGCCATCTTTGTTCGCCTAATCCGAGCATCTATTTTTTATGTGTACATAGTGACAGAAGAGAGTAGCGGTAGAGCTCCCTTATTATAAAGGGAGTAATAGCGAGGCGCGGCACACCGCTGCAAAGAAATAAATACAAATCCTCACAAAACACAAGGAATAATACCGCTTTACTGGAATAACCTGGAGAGTGTATTATTTATCCCGGAGACGGGGAGAAACGCCTGAAGCAGCGCGTCCATCCACACACTTCTAGACGCACATAAAACCCGGTTCACAATGTGAGTACGATTTATTTTCAATTAAGGGTTGTAATCTGTTTTTGAATTAGGTTTTATTTGCTCGGTTATCATTATGCTGCCACTTGTTAATAGAACGTTGTATATAAATATTAATATGTATGCACAAAATAATCACATTCCATATTATGGTAGGTTTATATTTGATTGTATATAACGTTACGCATAATTCCACATCTATTGCGTATTTCACGAGACCCACTGAATTCTGACGAGCGCACTTGCTATATAATAGTCTATAAATAGGCTCCTAATGGCCAATGTTTTTCCATTTCAGCTGCTGCTGCTGCCATACTAAATTTGCATCTATACAGTAAATTGCTGTCAAGGAACTAATTTATTTTTAATGTGAAGGTTTTTCGCGTTATTCTGCTGTTTGGAATGCGCGACAGCGATAGAATCACGCCTTGACACCGGATTGGACTGGTTTGGCTGGTTTGGTCGCGCGCTTTTAGAATGAAAATAATATATGAATCGACTTTATGTATTGCAGTTAATATATTTGTCCACCCAAATCTCTGTCTTGATGATTATTTAGATGTCGATGTCAAAAGCCCACTGGGATTTGTCCCAAATAGCCCAAGGCCCACTGTATTTCAAACCTGGCTTGATATCAGTTTTAACAAATTACATTTAAGTAATGATAATAAAAATAAATATACCTCACATGCTACACATAAGAAAAAAAAATCCCTTAAGCAGGCTGTAAACTAGAGGCGTGATATTCCACGCGAGTAGTGGGGGTTGGTGAACGGTTATATGCTCAGGACGATGCAATTTGTTACATTTTCGAATTATATGATTCTCTAACCCAGTGGTTCCCAACCCTGGTCCTGGAGGCACCCCAACACTGCACATTTTGCATGTCTCCTTTCTCTGACACACCAATTTCAGATCTTGGAGTCTCTACTAAATATACCTCACATGCTACACATAAGAAAAAAAAAATCCCTTAAGCAGGCTGTAAACTAGAGGCGTGATATTCCACGCTAGTAGTGGGGGTTGGTGAACGGTTATATGCTCAGGACGATGCAATTTGTTACATTTTCGAATTATATGATTCTCTAACCCAGTGGTTCCCAACCCTGGTCCTGGAGGCACCCCAAGCACATTTTGCATGTCTCCTTTCTCTGACACACCAATTTCAGATCTTGGAGTCTCTACTAATGAGCTGATGATCTGAATCAGGTGTGTTTGATTAAGGAGACATGCAAAACATGCAGTGTTGGGGTGCCTCCAGGACCAGGGTTGGGGTGCCTCCAGGACCAGGGTTGGGAACCACTGCTCTAACCCATTCCAACATGTTTCTATGGAACCAGGCCTTGATATTTATTGATATTTGGTTAGACTGAAGCTAAATGGCTGGCACAAAGGGCGCAGGTGTTCCTCTGCCGGAAAGATGGCCTTGTACTCTAGGATTTTCTAGACACGCTCGTCTAACTGGTTTAAATAATTCAGGCTGTAAATGGCACGTAACTTCAATAATATGCCCATATTAACTCCCCTATTGTATACTTTTTTTTTAAAGGCATCACTTGGTCTGGAGTGTGATATTTTGATATGACCATACTGTTTTACGGTTCTACCTTTTGCCTTCAATACATAAAAATAGATAAATTAGTAACAGTTAGTAACATCCGGTCCAGTTATTTGACAAAATGTATGTTGATTGTGACGCAACAATGAGAGAGACTCACACACACGCTTAATGAAGGCCTTGTGTGGGGGTGGGGATGTTGCCCATCTCATTCATATGACCCTGCCTTTACCAGTCCAGTGTAAGGAACAGTCCAGAAACAATTTAACCTCATATTAGTGTAAAATACAGTAAATGTACGATGCTTTCTCATTCATTTATTTGGAATTTGTCTGAGCATTGGGAAAAAAAGCCTTGCATAACCAGGCCATAAGGAGCACTGGACAAATGTTTGGTGTGTCATTCAAAAATGAATTTTGCTTTAAATGAGAAATTTAGCATCGGCGCAGCCATTAGTCTTGATGATAATAAAACTACTACGATTTTAGCTACACCCAAATTTTGTCTTTGGGTAATTTAGCATTGAATCATGTGCTCACAGACTATTACCTCTTAAAGCCTGTTTCTGCTTCTTATGCTTTGATGATAGATAGATATGCAGACAGACAGATAGATAGATAGATAGATAGATAGATTCTAATGTACTTGCATTAACACAGAATACAAAAACATTTCATTTTACAACATACTAATATATTTCTGTTTGTTTATAGTTTAATTTATTATAGTCAAATTATAGGCAAAGCATTATCAATAGTTTTAATGTATTTTAGACATGAAAATAAAAACTTTGAGTTGCAAGAATGTTACTATTATGTTCTGGTTGTAAGAACCATTAAACTGATACACATCAGTCAAAGTGAAGTGCTATTACATCTTTTCATGTCAGTGAAGGTGAGAGGAGCCAAGACTAATGTCTAAATATAGATTATTGTAAATGTGAAGGAGCGGAAGCTATTGAGAATGAGAAAAAAAGCTGGTAAATAAGAATAAAAATATGGTGAGCTTTACTCCCGGCTCCTTTACTCCTTTCATATATGTAAGATCCCAGTAAGAAAAAGATTTAGGGAACTAAACAGGGATTATATCCAGGGATCCTTCAGAGGTGACCTTTATACAGAGTGTTGTCTTCCTCTGGTGGCTGAGATTGGCATTAGCAAGGAGACTTTTTCAGAAATCCCTGTTTAGCTGCTTATGATTTCTGTCAGTTACATTAAAATACATACACCAGTCTTTACAAAAGAAAATAGCGAGTGAACAGTACAACAGTACAGTACATTTAACTAAATAATTTAGTTTCTTTTCACACAACAGCTAGTCTGCATGAGATGGCAGTAGCAATGTGTGATTTTATGTAATCTTGCTGGTATGATGATTATGACAAATCAAGAAGGTATTTATTGTAACTAATTTAGTAATGAATTTGAATTGTAATTAAAATTTGAAAACAAATACTGTTCTATTAAAGGGGTCATATGATGCTTTTTTAAAGATCATTATTTTGTGTATTTGGTGTAACAGAATATGTTGACATGCTTTAATGTTCAAAAAACACATTATTTTTCTAATACTGTACATTATTGTAGGTCCTCTATGCCCCGCCTCTCTCAAACGCTTCGTTTTCTACAAAGCCCCCTCCTTATATGTGGGGGCGTGTTAGAACGAGCCGTTTTAGGAGGGGGTGGCAGAGTCTTAACTTTGATAAAGAATATCTCTTTGGTTTTGAGACTTTAGTCTTTGCAACTTCAGGGATCTTATCTATGCACGAACAGCTTGTAACACTCCAAAGAGAAAGGAAAACTTGAAATCGCATCATATGACCCCTTTAAGAAATGCAAGCAAAACCATTATTTTTAGTAATTTAGGACAATCAAAACTCATATTCCTAATATATAGATCCTCTAAATCATCGTACTAATAATACACCCCAGTAATACTGAAGTATTGACGAATGCCTGTATGTTGGTTTACAGGTCTGCCCCAGCCGGTGCCCCTGCCCCAGAAGGAGGTAACCAGCCTCCCCCTAACCTCACCAGCAACCGTCGCTTACAGCAGACACAGGCTCAGGTGGATGAGGTGAGTGAATCTCATCTCTTTGGCTTCTTTCATCTACAAGTGCATTTTCAGAACACATTCATATATATAAGGGATGACACAGTTTACTAAGAGTCACCTTCATCATTTCCCAGGTGGTGGACATTATGCGTGTGAACGTAGACAAGGTTCTGGAGAGGGACCAGAAGCTGTCAGAGCTGGATGACCGGGCTGATGCCCTGCAAGCTGGAGCCTCACAATTCGAGACCAGTGCTGCCAAGCTCAAGAATAAATACTGGTGGAAGAATGCCAAGGTAAACATCACAAAAAGTGCCTCGAGTAAGGCTGAAAAAGGCTATGTATTTTCAGAACAACACATCTAAATCAAGCAAACAGCTAACAATAAACCTCAAATCAGTACACCTCTTTGAAATTAAAGTCCTTTATCATTCTAACATATTTAGCTGTCAGTATAAGTATGTTGTGTTATTTCTATTCACAGCTTAAAATTATATATTAAAAAAATATATATATAAAAAACAGTACCTCAAAACAAAAAGTAGTTCATAAAAACACATTTTTTAATCAAATATTTGAATGTTGGGTCTTTATAGTCTACTCTTTACTGCTTTTCAACCTATTCTCCTTCTTTTTACCTCTTTTCTTTAGATGATGATTATCCTGGGGGTGATATGCGTGATTGTCCTCATTATAATCATTGGTAAGTAATGACAATATTCTTAGTGATTTTCAAAGGAATATTCTGGGTTGAATACAACTGGGAAAATCATGTTTGAATCTCAAACGCAGAAATTTTTAGTTTGTTTGAGAAAAAAAAGTAATTCCATAGATTTCTATTTTAAAGGGGTAATTTACCAATGGCAAGATAAAACTTGGCTGTCTATGCAGTAGAAAGGCATTTTTTTAAATCAGTGCTACATGAGTAGTGAAAACATAGAAAGAGGGCTGTGTCGTTCCTTTGTGCCAAAAAGGTAGGGATCTTCAACACCCATACTGCACTGGGCTCAATCTGACTGTAGGTAGGGATATAAAAATGCATAAATACAATCTGTAGTTTTAACAAACATCCTGGAGATGTCAAAAGATTTAGCATTTTGCGCCATCTGGCGGTCTTTGGCTGACCAGTAAAGATCTGAGTGCAGGTAGCATGAAGAAAGAGTACACATTGTTTATTTGCACATACCACTGACATTGTGAAAATAGAAAGCTGGTTGAAAATCAGTGAACTTGTCCTTTAAGCACTCTTTACAGTCAACTTGGTATTTGTGTTTGATTTCACAAACTGAGGTACAAAATTCTGAGCGAAAATTGTATGTTGTATACAGAATATCCCTTTAAAACTAAAACCGCCTTTCCACTATCTCTGACATTCTCATACAATTGTCACATTTTGCCTCCCTAGTGGCAGTCACATGGAACGTCTTATTCACCATTATAAAATGAATAAATAATGAGTGTATATATATATACACATGTGTATATATTAGTGCTGTCAAATGCTTAATCGCGATTAATCGCATCCAAAAATAAAAGTTTTTGTTTACATAATATGTAATATTATGTATATATAAATACACACACATACAGTAAATATTTTGAAAATATTTACATGTATTTACATGCATATATTTATATTTTTATATTTTATATTATATATAAATATATTTAACATATAAACATAACATATTTTTCATGAATATATACATGCATGTGTTTGTATTTATATATACATAATAAATATACACAGTATACAAACAAATATTATGTAAACAAAAACTTTTATTTTGGATGCGATTAATCGCGATTAATCGTTTGACAGCACTAGTATATATATGTATAATATATCCACACAAAACAAAGGACAGCAAATATGTTTGAAAGCAAAGTAGGTTTTCTGGGGCTAATCAATGTAAATAAACAAGTATAAGTTAATTTCTGACTTAATTATTTATAACTGCCCATTTTACAGGTTTTAGTGGAAAATATTGGTAAATTTCACTCTCTTCTTCACTAATCTGATGATCTGGCTGTTGCATATGGTGTAACTGCAAAACGTCAAATATTTCAGTGCTTCCAAAGCTCAAATCACATCCGAAAATACGCATAGGATCAAACTCCACTCCACTACTCTCCATTAGAAATTAATGACTTCCAGTCTGTCTTTTGTCTTGGATAGTGAAAAGGTGGCTTAAGTACAAAATACTTAGAGTGACTCACTGTATAATTATATTTCTTATTACATACTCTTTCTCAAGTGTTGACGATAAATCTGATCTGCTTCTCTTCACAGTGTACTTCAGCACCTAAAGCGCGATGTTCCTACCCCACTCTGAGCTCATGAACGTCCAATTCTAAGCCACAGAAAAATCCCTCCCAAAAAAGATGAGAAAAACGACTTCTCACAACAATCAATTGATTTGCCCCTTCCTGAGCCCCCTTGCCCCCTGTCTCCACTGCCTCACAGCTGGGCCCCTGTCACTCCTCGTTCGTCCTGTCCGTGAGTGTGTGGCCATGTCTCCTCTGTAAATACCTCCGGCTTTTCTGAAATACTGTTCATACTCCAAACTCCTGATTACTTGTGACAACGACAACCGATAAAAAAAGAAATCACAGCCCTTAGAATACGATACGATTATACAGTATATATTCCAAAATGTTCTTTGTAGAGTTTTATTCTGATATAATGGTTTTTTGTAGTTTGTGTGTGAGTGTGCGTTTGTATATTTTTTTAAGTTTTGTAAAACTTATTTTGCTTCAGGTTTAAACTACTGCCTCTCAATCTGGGTGTTTGTATCTTGCACGCTCTGTTTCACTCTTTCTTGCTCACTGAGTATTGGTGTATTTTTGCACAAGCGATAGACTCCCTTAACTGAGGTACTGAATCAATATCCCCAGTTTGTTCTTTGTCACATGCACTCTATCTCAGACCTACACATTTCCCCCTCAAACCTCTTTCTCTTTCTTTCTTTCTTTTTCTTTCTCACCAATAGTACTTACTCTCTTAGTGAACTGCCACAACAGACCAATGACTGTAGATGTTTATCTTAATTTAATGTCTTTAGTGTCTTATCTCTTAAACATTCCTTAATAGCAGTGTACAATTATGCTGTCTATCAAACAAAGCAAGCGTATTTATCTTAAAGAATTCCAAAATAGGTCTTAAACAACCTTGAGTACTTGTAAAGCAGTCAGACTAGGTTTTGACAGGGATGCCGAAGTTATTAATCGCACATGGGTCAATTGCGCAGTACATGGAAAAATTTGAAAGTGTTAGTGCTATTTCGAACAGCAAATCAGGACCAAAATTCCCCGATTCATTCTGCTGGTAAAGATTTTGAAGCCCAGAGAGATTCAAGGCCAGAGACTGACCGAAAATTGGAAATAGTATCATGCACAAAAAGCTTGTTTTCGATGGCGCCTTTTAACTGGTTAGACTGCAGGTGCGAATGGGAGAGAACCGCGCGCTGTGTTACTCCCTCGCAGCAGAAATACTGCCAAACTGATTCATCCATCTGAAAGCACACAGGTTGATCTTAATACTTCAACATGAGGTAGTTTCGACAGCTGTGGTTCTCTCTCTTAAATCTAGATACTGCCTTTAATTTAGTCTTTCTTTTGATTTTAGGTATAGATTATATTATATTTTTGTGTGTGAAGCAGGCAGGAAAGGGACCACATAGTTTCAGGACTTGGCGCTGCTGCCATGTGCACAGCGAGCACCTTTGTGTCCCTCACTATTATCCACCTCTCTGTGTGCCTGTTTGTTAAGTTCAGCTGTAGTTTACACACTGCCAAGCATCTGAGGGGACATTTTTTTTCTTTTTATCTTTTGTTTTTTTTTCCACCATGCCCTTCCTGGTTTGCTCTCGTGCATATATACGCCTCCATCAGCATCACCCTTCAGTCTCATCCGCCCAATCTGCCAACAAGAAGCGAGCCAGGCGTGAAGTGTGCGTCTGCACGTGAACACCCCCCCCCCCCTTCACGTTTCCAAGTTAGCGCCATTAGCATTTCTTCTTTCACACGATTCGGTTTCTAGCCGCCCGCCGTAGTGTGTGTGTAGAGTATTTCAGCTTCATCCTGACAGATTAGGCTGCTTAGACCTCTGCAGGTAAAGAAAGGCTGTTCCCGTGGCAACCTGTTTGCATAAACAGGGGGGAAAGCATAGATTAGCTGATTGATTGTGACAGGAGGCGGGGCTGTTAAGGGGCGGAGCTAGAGATATTATTCCACTGGTGTGTTTTTACATTCCATATTAATCATCCGTATGGAAAAGAATGATGTTTGGAGCAGAATGAACTGTAATCTTTTGCATTTATGGTTTCTGACAAGCAAACTAATTTTCATTTCATTCATTTTTTCTTCTTTAAAAGGAGATAGCCTTAGTTCATTTTATTTTTTTTCTATCCCGGCATGCTCATTCACTCATTTGTCCCACTCACGTTGAGCTATTTTAATGATAAATGACCAAAGACCATATTATATCTTGCTTATACTGCCAACTGCCATCAAAAACAGGTTAAGGGGCAACATTTCCCCTGATCTCTGGTTTTTAAAAGCTCTCATCCAGCAAAAGGAAACAAGAATTAGCCCATTTCTCTGCATTTTTCAGGTCTGTTTATTTTACTTGAATATTTAGTATTGGTAATCAAGTGGAGGTGATTGCTAACAGGTTAAGGAATTTGAAACCACAATCCGACGGACGTAGCCCATGCCTGATATCTATATCAATGATAGCACAACTTCTCCTTTAGGTCTGTATCTGTAATGCTGAATATAAAACATGAAACTCTTTCTTAGTAGCTATTTAAAGAAGAAAAAGTCTGTATTGTTTTGTGTTGTAGTGTGGGCTTCATCTGGGGGAAGGGGGTTCTTTTTTTTTAGATTTGACATTTAAGACATAAACAATCTGGAATTAGAATAAGATCATATTAAAATAGATGAACTATATATTATATTAGGCAAATAAGAGAATTTTCTTCCAGGGGTTGTCAACATTTTAAAGGGGTCTATAACTAATAAACAACATGCATTGGGGTAGGACTCAAACATGACAAATGAATCAAAGCGTTAAAAACGCTTCACAAATTAAAAGGATTCTAATAGGGGACTACAAATAATGTATGTGCTTTTCAGTTTTTCTTTGTGCGAGTGTATGAATACATTTTCTTTTGTCTTGGCACTAATGTATGTTTTGTTCAAAACTGTGTGGGTTGAGAGGGACGGTGGCAGTAGTTTTGTCACGCCAGCCTGTTAAAGATGCTGCGTCTTCTTTATTGGGAGGGAACCAATGAAGACACAGAGCTTTACCGGCTTAAAAGCCACAGTGGTTTCTCCATTACTCATGTCATACAGTTATTTAGTCTTCAGTTGTTTAAGCAGAAATTAGTTAAGGCTTCACAGTGGTGCTCTGTGGCACAGCTTCATTGTGCTTAGTCAGGAGAGGGTGATTTTTTTTCTATAATTTAAAAAATACTGGAAAATGAACCCTGCCTTACTAAAGGTTAGAGTGTCAAGAGTTTTTTTTTTTCTTTTCAGAAAGCTTGTACAGACTGCGATATCAACTTCAGTTGGTTGCTATTAGTTCAGAGATGTTTTGAATGAAAACGTATGTGATTTTACACGAGTTTGATTCTTTGAAGGTTTTTGGGACTGAATAAAGAGTATAAACAAGTGGAATTTAAGGGGGCTGATCCCATAGAGCTTCATGGAGGTCTAGAAATGCATCGAACCAAGAGCCAAGTTGCTGTATTAATAACAGTTTGTGTTTCATTTGTTTATTTATTTGATTTACGGAGGTTCGTTTGTGGAGGAGAGGTTGAGGATTAGCATTACCCCTGTTTGTCTGGCCTCTTTGGAGGGACTAGGCTGGAGGATTATGGGTAATGTGGTCTTCACAGTTTTATTTTATGTTGTTTTTATTTTATTTTTTAAAATTATTTGTGTCATAAGTTATAGTGGACTACATATTAAACAGAACGAAGTACATTGTAACAGGGAACCTTTTGGCAACCAGACATACATGAAATCAATTGTAGAGTAAATCTGTCAATGTCTATTATATGGATGAACTTCTTGGGAAAAAAAAAATATATATATATAAATATACATATATATATTGCAAAAAAAATGACAGTTATGATGACCTGTGTTTATTGTTCCAAGTTAGAAATTAAAATGTGTGTGTGTGTGTGTGTTTGAAAACAATGACAACGTAAAAAAAATAAATATATAATAAAAATGGGTCTGTGTTGTTTTTTTTTTAATAACTCTTATATAAAGTATCAAATATATTATTGTATTATGATTATGTATTTAGGAACATATAAGCTGTGTTTTTTTTTAGCAATCTTCTGTTAAACATGGCCAGCTCCAGCATTTGGAGAGGATTTTTACACTATCACAGAATGAAAAGGTAAAACGTTTATAAAATACAAGTAAGTAACTATTCACTACTGCGTCACTGTTGCATAAACTATTAATTCTAAGAAAACGTTTCTGAGATGGAACAACAGAGATACCATGGTTATCTGGTCATGTTCTGCGGTGGAAGTACATTGAGTTACATGTATATGCATTCAGAACAGTTTTAATTGCTTCTATAAAACAGTTCAATAAACAATAAGTTAATATTGAGCATTAACTTACCTTAATTCTGTATGCCTAGGCAAATCATAATTATGATATTAAAAGTCAAAGTTATGATATGGGAAAGTCAAAAATATGACAAAATCTAAATTATTTTATAAAATTTTACAATATTACATATTTGAAACTGACATAAAGTCATAATTTTGACACAAAAGCCGAAATTATGACCAAAAAATGTAATAATTACGATAATATACAAATAATAAAATAATACAAATAACACAAAAGTCAAAAAACGTTGAAATTATGAGACAGATTATGACAGAGTCAAAAGCATGTCTTAATACATTTCTATGTCATAATAATCTCATAATCTCAATTTTTATCTCAATTTTAAAACAGTCATCACCTACTGGCGCAAATATATAACCTGCAGAAAGAGAAAAATACCCCCCCCCCCCCCCCCCAACCCACAAATAATGCACAGTCAGGAATATGTACAGACAGCTGTTTATTATCATGAAATACCATCTTCAGGGTGATTAAAAAATAAATAAATCTTATCACTCGGCCAGAGTTTATGACTGGCTGACTGTAATATCCCGTGCCATTTTATTACCATATGATACATGATGTCATAGTCAGCCTAAACACTGACCAAATGTGAAATTAATAATTGCGAATAATAATTAACTCCTCTAAATAATAGCATCCTGTCACGGTTGCAATGTGTTCAAAGCACTTAACACATGTGTCCAGCTGTGATCAACTTCCACCGCGTATTTGAGCAGCAATCTTCAACATGAGACAGAGTAAAAGCTGGCATGGCCCTCACACGCCCTCATGTGTCGGCGGCAGGTGGACGGACACGCTTAGTACGCTCCAACACGAGGAACGAAGCATGCGACTCCCAACCATAGAGTGCGCTGAAGATGTAACCACCAAAAAGAAGACGCGCAGTTACAAACGGTAGCATTTCAACTACGTATACGAAATTATTCACAGAATCATAGCCTTATTTATTTGACTTTTATTTAAAAAATGTCAGTGTATTAGTCTTATATAGCATAAGAAAAAAGCCCTTATGCGCCTCTACAGCAGTTAGTACGGTTTGGAAAAGGGAAAATTAGGTCTTGTTGTTCCCTCAAGTCCACACAATTCAGATGGAGGCTTTGCTACAACGTGACAAAGCAGCGCCGAGCGTTCGTAGCCCTGCCCACATGTCCAATAGCAGCGCGAGTTTCTCTTTGAGGGGCGGGGTTTATGCTTTGCAGGCGGGGTAATGGCAGGTTAGGATCAAATGAGAGATGGTTTCGGGAGTTGCTCGTTACACGTGAAATTTGTTCCCATAGCAAGAATGATGGTGGTATCCGTACACGGGTTAACATCAGACAAGACCCGAGTTACAGTACTGAGCTGAGCTACATTGTTGCACATGCGTCTATCCGTGTACAAGCTCTGCAAAGCAGCCTAAACTTCACTTTAGAGCAACTGAAATACTTTTATAAGGTAAGAAAAGCTGATTTTTGTTCTAATAGTTGTATCATTGCTGTCATAGTCTTACATCGTTTGTATGAAGGACATTTGAATCTGTATTTGTCAAAGAAAATGCGTTAAACATTTAGCTTTTAGTCTATATTGTTATTTCCTGATAGCACTAAGGATGTCTGATCACCAGTAAAATATGGTCCTTTGACTGTACTATATACCAGTGTATTTTTGACAATAACTTGATTGTCTGTTTAAAAGATGTAATGTGCATGGCTGTATCAAAATACATCTCATTTTCAATGTTTGTATGATGTCAGTAATTCCACGGCTCTGCAGATAGAGGGCTCGCATTCATCTAAAACCCTATATGAGGTGTATTTAAGTTTGTTATAGTCAGATCATAGTTAAAGGACTAGACTAGTGAGTGTCAAAACTAATGAGATTATTTCAATAAAATAAAAGGATTTATAACGTTATTTTTTATATAAATGTATAGTGTTATTCTAAAAAGCTTACTTGGTGGTATATGCATTGAAAACTGAAACTTGTCAGGGTCAGCAAAACAGAAAAAAAAACAATACATCAGGAGGGGGAAACCTACAAATATTTCAGTTTCATGAAACGTTGAAAACAGCTCAGTCATATGCATCTTGCTACACATCTAGTGTTTTTAGGTTACCCATGAAAGCATGTGTGAACTTTTTTTTTTTATCTGAACAGGTTTTTATCTTTCTTTTGTGCCGTACAGAAGCTTCATTGTTCAGATACTTCAAGACTAGTGATTAAAATTATTATCTACAATTATGTTGCCATAGTCAATGGTAAAAAAAAAAAAACTACAACAACAAGTGACGTATTGATTATTTTAGGAATGAGCAGTTAGGTAGTTCAATATTTCCTTTGTTCTAATGGAGATATGTGCTGTTTTCTTTCTGAAATCCAGTTTGAATCTATATCCTAAATGTAAACATAAGACGTTTTCAGCATTTAAACACACACACAAAATAGGGCAAAAAATGAAAAGCATGCTGTGTGCTATATAATATGTCACGTATAATACATTTTTTTTCATCGACCCTCCCACTTTAAAATGTGTTAAGTACATGGCTCTGAACATCAAATATAATTATTTTAAGGACACTGCATCATAATGACTGTATCAAAACAAGTGAATGTAAATATATCAGTGTGGTTCTTTAATGTCATTATAGGCCAGGATTAAAATGCAACACTCAACATTTATACAATGTGTGACAGAACTCACTATTCTCTGTGTGCATCTTGAAATTTTTCATGTCTCTTCATATCTTCAGGTGTGCAATTGTTGCTTATCCTGTTTTTATTATTATTTCCCACCAGATGCTTTGCAACTTTAAGGACGTTTAAGCAGAAACATCTAGGACAAACAAAGAAAAGTTTCTCGGCCGTACCTATGTTTTAGCACAGCAGATATTTAGGATAACCAAAGAGTTCCCATGCCCTGCTCTGTCAGAAGGTCCCTTACAGATGCACAAGACAGATAATATATACAGTTATTCTGCTTCATTATGAATAATGACAACTTTCAAACACCAGTGACCTATGGCGCTCGTAGAGGGAAGGGAACAACATACAAGGATGAAGGGGAAGCCCACAGCAATGCTTCTCCCGGAATGACCAACAGCCAGCCCATTTGTCCCAGGCTGGACATTTCAGCAGCACCCCAGCTGACACACTCGGATGACACGGATGCCCACTCCAGCGGGAATGACTCGGCCGAGAGGGAGAGCGAAGGACACATGGGACGAGAAACATCCACCTGCAGCTCTCACAACAGAAAGGGTTCAACCACAGAGACTACGGAAAGCAAGAGGTATGTGATATTTAAACTGAAATCTGTTTAACATGACTTTTATGTGGTAGGAAGATGGTTTAATGTTATAAGTAGTTTTTCCCAGTGTCTATTTGTATTTACTGTATGTATGAATACGTATACATTGCCAAAGACAAATAAATGATGTTCTTTTGAACTTTCTGTTCCTCAAAGAATCCTGAAAATCATGTATCTTGGTTTCTACAAAAAAAATTAAGCACAAATGTTTTCAACAATAATAATGATAAGAAATGTTTCTTGAGCACCAATCAGCATGTTAGAATGATTTCTGAAGGATCATGTGACATTGAACACTGGATTAATGCCTGGAATAATTCAGCTTTGGATCACAGGAATAACTTATATTTTAAAGTGTAATGATATTTTGCCGTTTTTGATCAAATAAACACAGCCTTGGTAAACATAAGAGGCTTTTTTTTTTAAAACATTCAAAAATCTTGCCAACCCCAAACTTTTAAACTGTGGGTGTACATATATACAGATAAAATAGCTTGAATGCCATTGCAATGCAGAGTCATTATGGATACAAATCTTAGTCAAATGTATGAGTGTAAACCTGTTACTTGTCTTTTAACCACTTTAGTCAGCAAAGAGATAAAAAAAACAATGTGTATGCCTGAGGAGCTCTGACCTATATATATATCTCACACATTCAGTTTAATAAACCAATTGCAGGAGTTTGGTTTAACTTGCTCCCAAAAAACCTTTTCTTTTGGAACTGGTTGAGGCGTTGGCATTATGACGCTTCACTTGGGGCAGATTATAATTGCATAGTACATGCAGTAATTTTTAGGAACAAGACTGGTATTTGGTCATGTTCATTTTAAGATTATCGAACAATAACTGTGCCAGATTGGCTAATTGACGGAAATGGCCAGAACTAGTATCGGCTCCAAAATCATGTATTTTAGAACTTGTCATTGCTGAAATGAAATTATTTAATTTTTAAATTGGAAATGTGAAATCCTGTTTTCTGATAGATAAATAAATTGTATTAGAAATACTGGCTAATTTCACCCATTAAAATGTCTCTCCCCAGCTCAAACGGAAACAGTCCCTCCCCTCCTAGCAGCTCGGTTTCGTACAGTCTTTTGAGTGGCAGCTCGGAGCAGGATCAGCCGACGTCCCAAGCACCCAGCGGTGACCAGCCAGCCCGGCTGGAGACCCAGAGAGAGCTGCTGAAAGCCCTGCGTGAGCTAAAGATCCGCGTGCCAGCAGAATGGCGCAGGAAGAGGCGATCAAGCACCCTAGCCTCCTTGCAGTACGCACTTAACTGTGTCAAACAAGTCCGGGGTGAGTAGAAAACCGAAACTTAAATTGCATTTCCTTGTACCAGCATGTGTGTGCCAATAAAAGGGTGTGTTGTGTTCATCTGTAGCTAATCAAGAATACTACCATCAGTGGAGTGTGGAAGAGAGTCATGGGTGTTGTTTGGACTTGTCGTCGTTTACTATTGAAGAGTTAGACAACGTTACGTCAGAGTACACCCTTCAAAACACGGTATGACTAGACAAGTTACCTAATCATACACATCCGGTTGTGAGTCTTCAGAAGAATCTAACGCATTCATTCTTTCTCTGTTCTATCTTAGGACACGTTCTCTGTGGCAGTGTCGTTCCTCTCTGGTAAAGTGGTGTACATCTCATCCCAGGCGGCCTCTCTGCTGCGCTGTAAACCCGAGAGGCTTCAGGGAGCCGTTTTTTCGGAGCTGCTCGCACCTCAGGACGTCAGCACGTTTTACAGCAGCACCGCTCCCTGTCGTCTGCCGCCGTGGTCCTCCTGCGCAGGCACTAGTATGTGGAAGTTTATTGACTCTGTGAATATAGCAACAAAGCAGAGATCACAGTACATTTTGTAAATCAGTTACAGATCGTTTTATTCGCCATAGACTGTTATAAAGCTGCCAGGCACATGTTTTTGTCCTCAGCTGTTTATATTGGCACACTGCAAGACATTTTGATGGGGGTGTATTTCTGAGGCATATTGTTTTATGGGTATAGTACTGAAACTTTATTGGTCAAAAGTAGTGTCCCACAAAGGTGTATATTAAAGGTGCAATATGGAATTTTTATATCCCTACTGGTACCAAATGGAATTGGTAACAGAAAATAATAACAGGTTTCCCAAATACCTTCTTCCATTGTTCTGACAAAAAGGTATTCCTGTTACTTAAAAAGAAATTAACATTAACTGATATGAAATAAAAAGTAAAAATCAAACAAACAAAAAAAGGCAACATGTCTCATTTCCATTTAATTTACAGTGAAGTACTAAAATAACTAAAAATAAACTGAAATAAACAGATATACAGATACAAAATACAGACATATTTAAAAAAAAACACAAAAACGGATAAAAATGACAAAAACGCACAACAAAATTACTAAAATTTAAAAAGAAAAAGGAAAATAAAACTAATTCAAAATATTAATAAGAACTTTAATAATGTATTAAAGGGATAGTTCAACCAAAAATGAAAATTAGCCCATGATTTACTCAAGCCATCCTAGGTGTATATGTTTTTCTTCTTTCAGACTAATACAATCTGAGTTATATAAAAAAATGTTCTGATTGGCTGTGATTTTGTTGCTTCATACAGCATTTTGCTGTTATAGACAACTGAAAAATTACTTCTTCAATCATGAAATTCACTTAGTTAGGATGCGCTATAATGGTAAAAACAGTTAAAAAAAAACTTTTTAAAATTTGTAGTTATTTTTTAAAGGTTGCCCAAATGTATGCTGAGAAAATGAGTATTTATTAAAGCCTCTTGTGTCCAGCCTCACAGGCGGACTGTACCGAGGAAAAGTCAATGTTTTGTCGGATCAGCAGAGGTTGGGACAGCGATGGAGAAGTGAAGTATTACCCCTTCCGTCTCACGCCATATCAGCTGACCCTGAGGGACTCCGATACATCCCAACCTGAGCCCTGCTGCCTCCTTATCGCTGAGAGAGTGCACTCCGGCTACGAGGGTAAAACAAGACTGTGTCAATGTCAAATACTTCACCATTCAAAAGTTTGGGGTCAGTAGGATTTTACATTTTTTTGGATTTAATGTTTTATCAGCAAGGGCTAGTAAAAACTAGTTATATAAATGATGTTTTCACAAAAATATTAAGCAGCATCAAATAAATACAGCCATGGCGAGCATTAGACTTCTTACAGAAACATTAAAAAAATCTTACCAACTCCAAACTTTTGATTGGTAGTTTACTTGGTGTGTTAGAAATCTGAAACTGTCTCACTGTTATGAAAGTATAATCTTAACACTTAAATAATATGCATGTTGAAAAAAAAAGAAGGTCTTTTTCACTGTTTCATCTAATAAGAATAAAAAATAAAAATAACATTCTTAATTTGTCTCTTCAATTATTGAAAGCACTAGTAAACGTGCATGTAATTGAAAAATCAATCACCCTTATATAAGTGTAATATGACACTTAATTAAGCATACTTTGCACTTGGTTCTTGTTTTTTGTGTCTGTTCTAATGTGTTTCCGTATTTTTACCTAAAAGCACCTCGTATCCCAGCAGACAAGAGAATTTTTACCACCAGTCACACCCCAAACTGTCTGTTCCAAGAGATTGATGAAAGGTTTGCATTTTTGCCTAGAGCTGTCTCACATGTTTACTCTCTATGTCTCTTTTGAACAGCTGCATAAACCTCCTTTGCTCTCATTTGCAGGGCAGTGCCATTATTAGGTTACTTGCCTCAGGACTTGGTTGGGAAGCCGGTGCTTATTTACCTGCATCCAGAAGATAGACTCCTTATGGTGGCCATTCACAAAAAAAGTGAGTAGCTCATTCTGGATACAGGCACGATTCAATGGTGTATATGTGTGCAGCAGAATTCATTGATATAGTTTCCCTTCATCAGTTCTCCAGTTTGCAGGGCAGCCGTTTGACCACTCGCCCCTGCGCATGCGTGCACGAAGTGGGGAGTACTTGACCCTCGACACCAGCTGGTCATCCTTTATCAACCCCTGGAGCAGGAAGGTGGCTTTCATAGTGGGACGCCACAAAGTTCGAACGTAAGTGGCTGCACATCCGATATCTTTCTCGGCTTTTTTCGTTCACTTAAGACATAACTGACTGTGTTTACCAGAATGATTGTCGAGATGGGTATTTTGTCATAATTTTATGTGTATATGTCTGTTCAAATGCAAGTTGATGCGAAAGAGGATTCAGTCTGAAACGCGCCTCTCTTCCTGTGTGCGCGGCTGTGCGCATAGAAAACGGCGCGCGAGTTGCGAATCAAGTTCTCTTTCGCCTCTTCTTGCGCTGGAATGGTTTAAAATCGCTTGAGTGTGTAAACACGTTTCACTCTATTATGGTGAAATTTTGCAATTAATCCACGGATCACATGCGTGCTGAACCGTACGGATCAACTACGATCCATTCAACCCCTAAAGTGGTCCCACAAAACCTATCTACCATCCCTTCCTTTCTGTAGGAGTCCACTGAATGAGGACGTGTTCACTGCCCTGGAGGACGGGGAGGTGAGAACCATGTCCCCAGATGTGCCACAGCTCAATGAGCTGATCCACAGGGTCCTGGTGCAGCCCGTTCATGCTGGCAGCTCACAGGGGTACGGCAGCCTGGGCAGCAGTGGCTCGCACGAGCACCAGCAAAGTGCCACTTCCTCCTCTGAGAGTAACGGACATGCTTCCGAGGACCAGATCAAGCCCAGGAAACCAGTAAGGGAGTTTATCTTTTTTCAGTTCAGATGTACACATAACAGTATTGAACATTACATAATGAAATAAACACCAACTTACACTAACGTGCAATGTGTCAACCTTTATTTCCTTATTTTTTTCTAGATGACGTTTGAGCAGATTTGTCAAGACATGCATATGGTAAAGGCCAATGGACAGCAGGTCTTCATTGACTCCCGAAACCGGCCGCCAGCTCTCAAACAGAGTAGCTTAGGTAAACATTGCTGATATGTCAATAATAATGACCTGACTTTATCTATTTAGCCTGAGGTCACATGCTTGTTATCACATTTGAAGTGACATGATTCCTGTCATATATTAGAAGCACTGGCAAATGCAGCAGATACAGCAGAGGCCTCTGCTAGAGAAGGTCTGGCAAGTTTAGCGCTGTCCAGTCCACCCAGGAAGGAGCTGCCCTACTCATACCAGCGGATCAACTGTTTGGACAACATCATAAGGTGAGTCTGTGTGTCCGCCTGTACCAGTTAAAAGGATTTGTGTGCTGTTATTTTTATTTCTCCAATTCCATCTTATTTTAAAAGAGAAAAGACAGGTGAAGATTGAATAATAATTGATAAGTATAGTATGTAAGGTGTGTGTATTGGATATATGGTCTCATTCTTTCACTGTTTTTTTCAGATATCTGGAGAGCTTTAATGTCCCTGGCACAGTGAAGAGGAAGTGTGGTTCATCTTCCTGTACCACGTCTTCTACCTCTGATGATGATAAACAAAGGGAAGGAGCTGGAGCAGCTGAAGGTCAGTAAAGGATTGCTAAAGGATAATGGGATATTCACCCAGCACATCTTATAAGTATTCAGAAAGTCAGAGACAACGAAGCAGACTCATACAACCAACCACTATTGGTATTCTTTCTGTATCAGCTAATAACTGTGTATGTTCTGTGTGTAAATGTATGGAATTAAAGTTCACTCTTCCATTTAGACATAGCAGAGACTCTTGTGGTGACCAAGGGTTCGAAGGTTGTCCCTGCAGCACCAGCACACCCCCTAACCCCTCTGGCTCTGCACTGCAAGGCTGAAAGTGTTGTCTCGGCCACTTCCCTGTGTAGTTTTAGCAGCACCATTGTTCACGTTGGTGACAAGAAGCCGCCTGAATCAGGTCTGAACACTTTTTCCAGGCTAATCTTGTAATTGACCTATATACATGTAGGCCTGTCACGATAACAACTTTTTGTTGTGCGATATATTGCCCAAGAAATAATTGCGATAAGTGATATAATTGTAATTTTAAAGACCATTTTATGCCACTGAATATATAATCATAGCCTATATACATGGTTTGTCTTATATTCCATTAAATGACAGACTTTGCAATCTCAAAGCAAACAATCTACTCTATTTGATCTACATCCAGACATTGTTATGATGGAGGAGCCGCCAACAACCCCAACACCTTCCACATCAGCCCCACCCACCTCTGTCACCTCTCCCATGCCCATGAACCCCCAGCAGGCCGTGTCCCCCACTGCTGCTGTTCCTGAGAAAGAAAAGGAAAAGGAGAGAAGAGGTGGAGGTAATACAGGGAAGGGCCTCACAAAGGCGGTGTTATCTGCCCATACCCAGCAAGAAGAGCAAGCTTTCCTCAGTCGTTTCAGAGACATCAGCCATCTGCGGATGGTCCAACCCAGCGGGCCACCACAGCGCAGACACACGTCTACACCTGGGGCAAAAGGTAACATCATTGTAGAGTTGTTCACAGGTTGAATTTGTCTGTCTAACTTTCTTTACCTTCGCCTTTAATATTTGGCTTGTGCCGTCTAGGAGTGAACAGCTCCCAGTACTATCCTTCTGTGGGCAACAGCAGCAGTCGTCGGCATGGTAGAGGAGGGAAAAGACTGAAACACCAAGTAGATGGCAACACACCAGACAGTCCCTCCCCCTCTGGGTCTAGCCCCTATAGAGGATCCAATCCTGCAGCAATAAGACCCAACCTCCCCCCAGTCCAGCAATCTTCCACTTCTTGGCCACCATCTGCGGCATCCCAGACTAGCGGTACTCCCATGATGAACTCCTTTCCCCCAGGCTACATGCCTATGTTCCCCATTTCATCACCTTTCTCGATGCCCCAAATGGGAACAGATCATTCCTTGCAAGAGGGAGTCCCTAGATTCCCCATGCAAGGCTTTCCTCCAGTGATGCCACCAGTCATGACCTTCATGTTGCCCAACTATATGTTTCCACAACTCTGTAATATAGGACCACAGTTGAACCCAGCCAACTCGCAGCTCGGTGGGCAACTGCTTGCCCAAATGAACCCCTTGGGTCAGTTCCCTTCCTCTGCTGTTGGTTTACCATCGTTCAATCCTGCAATGGGACAGTTCAATCCATTGGGCTCCCAAATGAATCCTGCCATGCCTACAATGATTCCCCAGCAATTCTACAACCCAAATCCCCTGTTCACTTTCCCCAACTCTCCATCAGTGCCAGCAGTAAATACCAATACTGCGCCACATGGGCAGTCTCGCTCCAGCACACCTCAGTCCACTGGGCAACAGGCTGGCGAGAGGGAAGGGTCTGGATCTCCTCTGTTTCCATCCCGATGCTCCTCCCCACTCAATCTTTTACAACTTGAGGAATTGCAAAGCAACCGAACGGACACTATGCAACAGACTCCACCCTCAGGGGGTGGAGGAACACAAGGGGACGGGACTGTGGTGCAAAATTCCAGCAATCGCAGCAACACCAAAGATGGCAAACTCAATGTCCTCCCCGCTCAATCTTTTACAACTTGAGGAATTGCAAAGCAACCGAACGGACACTATGCAACAGACTCCACCCCCAGGGGGTGGAGGAACACAAGGGGACGGGACTGTGGTGCAAAATTCCAGCAATCGCAGCAACACCAAAGATGGCAAACTCAATGACAGTGTAAGTATTAAGAACCTTTAAAAACTCATTTGTTTTTCATTACCTAGCTTCTTTGCTAACTTTGAGTTAACTTCCTTTAGTCTGAAGTCAATGAGTCCAACCAGGATGCCATGTCGACCTCCAGTGACATGCTGGACCTACTGCTGCAAGAGGATTCCCGCTCGGGCACCGGCTCCGCTGCCTCAGGCTCCGGGTCATCAGGATCAGGGTCATTCGGATCTGGATCGAATGGGTGTAGCACATCTGGAAGTGGAACTAGTGAGTAATTTACTCATGAATGCTTTATTCTTAAAGTTATAGATCACACAAATCTCATACTCATCCTTATATCATTATAAACCTGTATGACTTTATTTGTGTGGTGGAACATAAATGGAGAAATTCTGAAGAATTGTACTGATTGTTTTTAACCATGCCTGTTTTTTTCTTTGGACTTTTTGATCTCAGGGAGCAGTAATACTAGCAAGTACTTTGGAAGCATTGACTCATCAGAGAATGATCACAATCATAAACCAGCATCTAAAGATATTGGAGGGGAACAGTTCATAAAGTTTGTCCTACAGGACCCCATCTGGCTCCTCATGGCGAACACAGATGACAAAGTCATGATGACATACCAGATTCCCGTCAAGTAAGGCCATTTTACCAGATTGCTTAGTAGCCCAATCGCATTCTAGCCTAACCTAAATGAATATCGGCTTTGTTTTGACTAAAACTCCTGGAAATCTATCTAAGCAAACTTAGTTCTAAGAGTTTAATTCCAACTCTGTTCTGACTCCTTTGCCTGTTATTTACAAATAGCAAAAATCATGTCCAAAGACCTTGATTATTTGGTTCTGGTGTACTTGATTGAGGTGAAACTAATTCTGAGTTAAAGTCCCTAATTATGAGTTTGGATATCATAATTAAAATGTGATGTTGGTGGGAATATAAATGACTCACTGGACAAATTTGTATACTTGATAGAAGTAGATTTTAGTGTAGCACAAACTATGCCAGAAGAGGACATTCATTTATATTTGTGTGTGTGTGTACAGAGACAGAGAATCAGTACTGAAAGAAGATAGAGACGCCCTAAAAGCTGTTCAGAAGCATCAGCCTCATTTTACTGAGGAGCAGAAGAAAGAGTTAACTCAGGTCCACCCTTGGTTTCAAACCGGCTGCCTACCAAAGGCCATCAATGTTACAGTAAGTAGCTCTTAACAAAAAAACAAAAACACAAAGGCTATTTCAGAAAGTAGGTACCAAAATTCCGCTGCTTTCTAGTTCTGTGCAGATTCTATTGCAGTTCTCACTGCATGTATCTTTTAAAAAATGAGGTAATTACCCAGAATGCCTTGCGACAAGCTCTGCCAACTCTAAATATGTAGTGTACTGAACAATATTGAAAAAAAATAGTTAAATCTAGTTAAAAATGACTATTTTACTCAATATTTTTATGCCGTTTAAAGTATTGTTAGCTTAGCAGCATGCTAACATGCAGTAGTGCTATTTTATGTATCTTACGTGCAAGTTATTTCATTTCTTCACAGTCTTGCACAGGATGTGAATCCCCCCCAGATTCCTCGTTTCTTACTCCATTCGATTTGGACTTTCATGAGATGGCTCTCAGCATGGTTTTGAGAGAAGAGGCCAAACAACAAGATAAACTTATCACAGCTGAAACAGCCTTTCCCTTGAGCCCACCTTCATCTGATAATGAACAGAGAGACCATCAGACCAGCTCAAGCACTTAGAAGTGGGCCATGGAGGAGGTGGAAGGGACATCATCAGCGAAGGTGAAGCGGGACTGCTGGACAGTGATTGGTTGTGTTCCTGCCTCATAGACTTTTGGGACCAAGTTCAATTTGGACCAAGTTGAAAGGGTAGAAGTTTTAGAATCAGAATGTATGGCTCATTTTTACATAATTCTTTAAAACTACGAATAATTTGTAGCTTTATAACCAGGCCTCTGAATAATAAAAGGAAGAAGGGAACAAAAAACTTTCGTAGCTTATAGGAGCACATTTTGAATGTCAACCTATTGCACATGGTGGATGTTGTTGTTGTTGCACTATGTTCTGCTTCCAGGTTATTCATGAGTTTGCATGGTATTATCTATCCTATGACATGCACTGTTTCATAATTATTCATGACACCGTGTGACCTTTTCCTATTCCAGCTTTATAGAACGGGACGAGGAATTTATGTTTTAATTTCACACAAGTTTGAAGTTAGATGTGGTCTGACACTCTGCCTTTTTTTTTTACTTACACTGTTGCAGTATGGGTTTCCAGCCTGTGTCAGTTCTCGAACCTTTCCACAAGGTTCCCGGAAATTGTGGATGTGAAAAATAGGTTCCAGTCTGACCCTAAAAGCTTTCTGGTCTGTAACCAGGAACACTGCATTAGGGAAATGTTGATGTCTTTGACAGTCTCATTGAGCAATGTAATAACGTTGGTTTTCAGTTGGTTAATTTGCATTTTATTTCTCCTGGCCGAGAACTGCGTCTGCCACCAGAACGCAAAGTATTTTGGTGGAAAAGAAGCATGATAGGCCAGAAATATTTTCTAGACAAATTGCCAAAACATTGCAAGCCGTTGTCCAGCTTGTACATATTTTTTTTTTTTTTTTTTTTTTTTTTTTTGCGTTACTGTGAAAGTAACTAACCTCAGTATTCAAGGGGACAAGTTGCCTTCAAATGTTTGTTTTATGTTGTGGTTTTGAATTGCTGCCTTAGACATTCAAAATGCAATGACGCTCAAAATTACAATTGTGTGCTAAAAGTATTTGCGTTCTTGTTGCACTTATGTTGTTTCGGTCCATCATGTCAGCATCACAAACCCCATTCGTTTCTAGTAGCCTTAAAAGATTTATTTATTTGTCCATATCAGAATAACAGGATATGGTTTAAAAAAGAAAATGTAAATATGTATTTTGATGTGTGCTGTGTTGAATCACTGCACTCATTTTAAGAAGCTTTTGAAGTCCATAAAATTTGGCTCTGTTGTGACAGTTCATTTGCCCTTATTTTTAAGAGCGGTACAATTATATTTTAAAGCCTCTCAGATGAGCTAGTGTCTTGTTTAGTTCCACAACAAATGCAGGACTGCATTATTTATAAACCTAATTTATGGTTTAAAAAAACAAGACAACTACTTCCCTTTTTTTCCCCGTTGCCCTCAGATTTATTTGCGAGGGTTTTTCAAAAGTTTTTCTGTGAAAGCAGACTGGCCCAATCAGTTTACATGCAGTACTGTTCAGTTTAAAGCTTCTGTTGAATGTGCAGGAATTGGAAATGAATTTTGTACAATTGCTGGACCTGGAGTCAATCATTTGTTTTACTTAAACATTCTTGTAAATTTTTTTTTTTTTTTACTTTGAACAAAAATAAATGTGTTTTTAGAAATCTGTTTTGGAAGCTTCCCTGCTATATAATAGAAGATAAACTCATAGTTTTAACGGGGTCATATGATGCTGCTAAAAAGAACATTATTTGGTGTATTTGGTGTAATGCAATGTGTTTATGCGGTTTAAGGTTAAAAAACACATTATTTTCCACATACTGTACATTATTGTTTCTCCTCTATGCCCCGCCTTTCTGAAACGTGCGAGGTGTGCTCTGATTGGCCAGCTATCCAGTGCGTTGTGATTGGCCGAATCAAGCGTGTGACGGAAATGTTACGCCCCTTACCATATTGTGATGCCTGCAGCAACCACATGTGAAGACCCGGGGCTGGACTCCACTTCCTCCACCTGAAAGCCGATCCGGCGATCCACAGCGCGAAGTTAATGTATTTCCTCAGCGACCAGCACGGATCAGCTCCAGGCATGACGAAGCGATATCGTCCTCTTTTGGAAGGCCAAACAAAGTAGTTTCGCTTTCACAACGAAACACACAGCGCCTTCAAGACATGGTGGCCACGGCAACAATACTACAGCGAGAATAAAAGTTACGCCTTCTTTCTTTGCGTGAAGATGTGGGAAGAGTTGCATAACGCAGCCCAAATAGTGACGTAGATATGTGGGGGCGTGTTAGCACGAGACGTTTTACGCAGGCGTGGCTGACTCTTAACTTTTATAAAGATTTAAACCGCATAAACACATTTCATTACACCAAATACACAAAATAATGTTCTTTTTAGCAGCATCATATGACCCCTTAACTTGACTGAATTGTTTTTCTTAGCCACTAGATAGTGTAGTAACATATCTAGCAACATCCACAATTGTTTTCACATTGCTTGAATTATCTTCACCCAAAACAAATATTTCCAAGATTTTGACTCCTCTTTCATTTTCCAAAGGCAAACAATTTTCACAGCCCAGGTTGTTGATATGAATGCGTGTATTTGTGTCTGAGCAAGGCGACATAAGGAGAAAGGGAGCATTCCACTTTCTCTGCCAACTTTCCTAAGCTTAAAGGGGTCATATGATGCTACTAAAAAGAACATTATTTTGTGTATTTGGTGTAATGAAATGTGTTTATGCGGTTTAACAAGAGCTTGTAACACTCCAAAGAGAAAGGAAAAATTGAAATCGCATCATATGACCCCTTTAAATCTGTAGTTTCCCTCAGCTCAAGAATGCAGTTCAGACTGTCTCATGACTCTCGTCTCCGTATCTCAAACTGTCCAGAGTAGCAAAACTGTCAGGTTTCTGTAAACTCTTCTAGTTAATCTCTGTGAATATTTACATAGACCTCTTTGAAAAACCTGAGAAGCAAGGAACTGTATGTTGTTGACATTGTGTGATAGATTGTTTCTTATTCAAACCATAATGAGAGAGGAGATGACTGTAGTGGCATGTTTCATCCCAACAAGCTGTTTGCGTAATGAGTAATGTCAGTTCTGCATGGCAGTTCACTTTTCATTCATATCAACACCCTTTTAAACTCTTTTTGAGAGTTTTTCCTTTACAGAAATCTCACCCTCGTGTCATTCCAGACCTGTTTTCTTTCTTCCACTGAGCATAAAAGGAGATATTTTGAAGAATGTTCATGCTGCTCTTTTCCCTACAGTGACAGTGAAAGGTGACCAGGAGCTGTCAAGCTCCCAAAAGCACTTTAAAGGGATCATATGACGCGATTTCAATTTTTCCTTTCTCTTTATGAAATATGCAACACAACGCGTAAAAAGACAGTATAAGTCATTATAATCAGTAATTATGTCCCCACTGGATGCAACGAATGCCTGCTAGTCCCCCCCATAGCGTCACTTTCCCACTCCCTCTACTCTTTCCTCAGCATCCCGCCCTCCAAACCTCCGCCTCCTCTCCGTGTCATGTGTCCTGTGGCTGCATCTGTATGTGGATCTCAATGCTAAGGACATGGAGTGTCTGACTGCTGTGTGGAGTTTGGGGTTTCTTCTGTCTCTGAGTTTTGGAGGGGTCTTGTGTCAAACCACCAACTACACCAGGTGTGCGGTAGGGCTGTGGATGAGGATGAGCTAAGCATGCAAGTCAAAACAGCTCTTTAAATAACCTTTTTTACAAACCCTCATGAGTTTTTACTGCAGCAGCTGTTTAAACTTGCTAGCTTGCACATATTTGTAAGTGTTTATTTATGGTAGTAAGTGTCATTTTTGCCTCAAACACATGGAGAGTGTGTACTGTATGTATTCTCATGAATATTGATTATAGACTGATGAAGGGTTGCAGTACTTGGGTTAGTGTATTTTCAGGGTGAATCAGGTCGCTTTACCCTGCATCAGGTCCAGTTTTCCTTTGCAGGGAGTGTCATTGCTTTCACTGAAGAAAACAGATGGATCATTTCTTAAATAATGACTAGACTGAGCAATCTGGCCAACATCCTTTTGGGCAGAAATTTTGGAAAACTTTTTATGCTATTTAGGCTGTTGTAGTTGCAGAAATAGTCAAAAATGCAATTTCTGTTCATATGACTTTGTCTTTGTTGGAGAAATTTTGTAGAATGTTTGTGCTGCTCTTTTGCATACAATAAAAGTACCCAAAGTAGCCAAAAAAGTAAAAAAAAAACAAAAAAACCTTAGTTTAAGTTTTTGGGTGTACTGTCCCTTTAAATGTGTTGATTTATTTATAAAACTGAAATATGTTCATGCATAATTTCTTTCTAATTGGTTGTGACATTTGTAAGTAGCTCTAATTTTCTATGTATGGCAAATCAGTTTTATTTACTTCCTCATTTTTATTAACACAGTAAATATTTGCAAAGGTCACTGAAATTATACCATGCAGTAAACATCCCTATATTGCTGAGTGAAGAGAATCTGTCTCAGACGGGGTCTGTGGGAGTGACTGCATAATGGCCAGGCTTTTGGAGTTTTCTGGCCCTGCACCATTACATCACAACAGAGCTCCGTTTTATTTTACAATGTCATAGAGTTTAAGTCTATATGAGACTTCAGCGAATATTATCAAAATAAAACATTTCAGGACATTCAAAAGGGATTTTGAGCTCTCAGTGCTCTCAGAAACACTGCCTGTGAAGTTATAAACACTGAATAAAAGTGTCTGCCTCTGTGAAACAGCTTTGAAAATGTAGCCTGCCAGACTCATAATTTAAAGTACAACAAAACTACAGTCCAACTGCTAACTTAACTTAACACTAAGTTTGCAACACTAACTTAAAGCTACTTAAATGAGACAATATCTTTTTAATATAACTTTATGATGATGTACATCACTTCACATCATTTACATCACTTGTGCATTTTTCTGGCACAAAAACAAACGTTTTTGAACGAATTAACATCTTAATTTGGGTGACAACATTAAACTTGTATATTTACACTAAATTATAAAAAATATAATTTATATAACTTAGTAATATAAAATTGACTAATTAATATTTTGCTATTAAAATGCAGTAATACACAAAAATCCAGTGTTTAATTATGCAGTGTTGAGCTGAAATTGAATGTCTGTCCTAAGTATAGCAATATGTAGGCTATGTTTTGCTAAATTATATTATAACGGTCATTTTAAAAGCCTCCCAACTTTTAAATCCGGTCAGATTTGTTCTTTATAGAATTTTGAAAGCACTTTCTTAATGATTTTGTAAATGTTTCTGTCATTTATCTAGTTTAATTTTCTCTGACTGAAATGCTTCACATGACATAAAAATGAAAGCTGTAAACATTGACATTTTATTTATGCAGTGAATAATTACAACATTGTAAAACAGTCTTTAATAGTTTTTGGTTGGAAAAGACAGTATTCTCAGCCCGGATGCCTCCCATAATTCAGTTTTGGAGTTCTGTGCATCTGTTTGTACTTTGTGAAATTATGTCTCCTGCAAATTATGTCTTGGTCAAGCTTTTGACTCACCTCTCAAAAGCTGTGTTTATTGTGCAATATAAACACATTCAGTATTTCCTCATAGTCACCAGAAATCCTTCTCTTTCGCTCTTCCTCACTCTCCCAGGCCTGTGTTTAACTGTGGCGGTGATCTGGTTGGAGACTCAGGCTTTGTGGGCAGTGAAGGATTCCCATCGTTCTACAAACCCAACAGCAAATGTACCTGGTACATCACAGTGAGTTCACTTTGAGTTCACACTCCACACACTCGGGATGTCGTATCCCGGAATAAAAGCCTTTAAGTATCTCTGTCTCTTTCTACTAGGTTCCAGAGGGTAATGTGGTCATGCTGTCCTTCAGGATTTTTGACCTGGAGGCGGATCCTCTCTGCCGCTACGACTATGTGGATGTGTATAACGGACACTCTAACATGGTACAGAAGCTCGGGCGTTTCTGTGGAACGTTCCGGCCTGGAGCTCTCATTTCCACATCCAACACCATGATGGTAGAGATGGTATCAGATTCAGGAACAGGAGGAAGAGGGTTCCTGGCCTACTTCAATGGAGGAAAGCCACATGTGGATGGTGAAATAAACATATCAACTACTAAACATCAAACGTGTTGTGATTGACTCTGGTTCTGTCAGCATTTTCACTTTCAGTGTGGACAGAGAAAATACTTCATTCTGGAAACTTCTTGTTTTGACTTTTCTTGAGCTTATTATGCATATTAGAAAGTGAATATTTGTAGCCTCGATTGTCTTTCTTTTCTCTGAAATTATTTTCTCTTTCTTTCAGAGCACCAGTTTTGTGGCGGGAAGCTCACAAAGTCTCAGGGCACAATCAAAACTCCCAATTGGCCGGAGAAAAATTATCCAGTGGGCATCAGCTGTTCCTGGCTTATAACAGTGGAGCCGGAAATGGTCAGGAAAAAACATAACCCTACAGTTCTGATCGTTTTCAGTTAATATTTCAACACTGAATAGGTGGCGGCACGCCAGACATTTTTTGCAGCCTGTTCATTAAAGGGGTCATATGATGCGATTTCAATTTTTCCTTTCTCTTTGAAGTGTTACAAGCTCTTGGTGCATAAAGAAGATCTGTAAAGTTGCAAAGACTAAAGTCTCAAATCCAAAGAGATATTCTTTATAAAAGTTAAGTCAACCACGCCTACCTAAAACGGCTCATTCAAACACGCCCCCACATGTCTACGTCACGATGTGGGAAGATTTGCATAATGCCGCCCAAATGTTCACGCAAAGAAAGAATGCGTAACTTTTATTCTTGCTGTAGTATTGTTGTTGCCGCCGCCGCCATGTCGTGAAGGCGCTGTGTTTAATTGTGTAAGCGAAACTACTTTGTTTGGCCTTCCAAAAGAGGACGATATCCGCTTCGTCATGCCTGGAGCTGATCTTTGCTGGACGCTGAGGAAATACATCAACTTCGCACTGTGGATTTCACCGTGGACGACGCGGAGTCCAGCCCGGGGTCGTCACATGTGGTTGCCGCAAGCCCGCTGGACGCTCCTTCGTCGAATCCGCCGGCCGCCTCTGCTCACTCAAGCCGGCCTCCGCTCACTCAAGCCGGCCTCCGCTCACTCAAGGCCGCGGTGTGTGAGGCTGTTTGGTTGTGAAAGCGAATATCTATTTAATATAACTATACGATGATGTAATTTATATCACTTGTGCATTTTTCTGGCACAAAAACAAAGGTTTTTGAACAAATTGCCATCTTAATTTGGGTGACAACATCAAACTTGTATATTTACACAAAATTATTTAAAAAAATCTAATTTATATAACTTAGTTATATTAAATGTACTAATGAATATTTTGCTATTAAAATGCAGTAATACACAAAAATCCAGTGTTTAATTATGCAGCTAAAATTGAACGTCTGTCCTATATATAGCAATATGATGTAGGCTATGTTTAGCTAAATTATATTATTACGTTCCTTTTAAAAGCCTCCCGACTTTTAAAACCGGTCAGATTTGTTCTTTATGGAATTTTGAAAGCACTTTCTTATTGATTTTGTAAATGTTTCTGTCATTTAACTAGTCATTAAAGAAACAAACCTTTCAAGAAACATGGCTTTTCTTTGCTTGAATCTGGGATATTTTCCAATATATTATATTATTTTATATAACTGTTTCCCAGAATACGAATATTTATGTTGTGATGTTGAACTCTGTGCCTAGTGAATTTGGTAAGTCATTACCTACACTGATGTGTGGTGTAGAAGCACTGCAAGTACATTTTATAATTAATTACAAAGAAACAAGTACACATTTAATTAAATAATACATTTCTGGGTTGAAAGATTGAAATAGTATTTTCTTGTTTTATCAACTAATAACTATTAACAACTTTTAAACATTTCAGTTGCTCATAAAACATTTATTAATATTATTGTTGAAAACGTTTGTTTGTACCGCCTAATATTTTTGTAGAAACCTTGATTTATTTTTCAGGATTCTTTCATGAGTAGAAAGTTTAGAAGATCAGAATTGATTTGAAATACAAATCTGCTGTAGTGTAATAATTTATGTATTTACGGTCACATTAGATCTAATGCATCTTTTCTGAATAAAAAAAAAAAAAAAATCTTACTGACCCCAGATTTCTGAATGGTGTATGTCTGAAAGGACAGTTTAGCAAAAAATTTCAATTCTGCCATTATATACTCACTTTCTTTCAATTCATTTTGATCTATATAATATAATATAACATAATGTAATATAATATAATACAGAAAAACAATATAATTTCATTTTAAAGCAGTGAACTATAAGAGTGATTCTTTATTTCAGTTTGTTTCAATGTCTCTCTCTCTCTCTCTCTCTCTCTTATTCTCAGTTATCACCGGTAAGCTGACAGCATTGACTCCTTGACCTAGTGGAAGTATGCAGGCAACAGTGTCCTTAATTAAGGCCTACACGGCTGGTAGTCTTACCATCACCCAAGCTGGAGAAACCATGTCTGTCAAACTTTTGATGCCCTGCAAGAAATGTCCATTGCTGCGCAGAGGTATATGGCTACATATGCACATAAATACAAACCTGTGTCAGATTCCTTGTTCATTATTCCGCATTAATTTCTCACATATCAGCCAATTACTGATTTATTATCTCTTCATTAGGTCAAAACTATATCCTGATGGGTCATGTGGATGAGGAAGGCCGTGGTGTTCTCACTCCTGGTAGTTTCACTGCCCTGTACAAAGCCCCACACCACAAGATACTGACCAATATCAACAACCAGGCATGCTGATCTGATCACTCAGATCCATGTTAGCACGATCAACCTTCAGAGCAAAGACACCAGATGAAAGCAATGGACAGTGATTAGTCAACAGCCCAAAACTAGTCTGGATATTAAGAGGTATTTTTTTGGCATTGTAATATAATGCTCAGGAAGTTACACACACAATTTCCGGTGCTTTGATTAGCTATAGTGTGTTTCAAACTTGTCAACTCAGAACTGAATTTTGTAGTTGTAAAGTGAAGATATTTTTCATACAAGTTAACATACACACAGAGATGTCACAAAATATATTTGTAATTTATGATGTCTTCTAATACAGGATTTATATAACACATTATTGCATTGAACTTTAGTCTGTGTTGTATTATTGGGATGGGCCTTTTCCTTTCACTGAAAAGCTGGTTTTGGTCCAGAATACACTATCGACACTGACATGAACCATGAGCGCATACTAAACTGATAATGTGGCAACAATAACACTTCTTTCTTTCTTTTCCTCCTCCTATCTCTCTTTCTATGTACAGAATAGCTTATTGCCATTGCTTCATTGATGTGACTGTTAACTAAAACTATTTATTTTTTAAATCATTCTTCTAAATCATTTTCTGCAATTGAAATAAAGCTGAAATGAAATAAATGAATTATATAAATATTTAAAATATTAAATCATTATTACATTTATTGATAGATAGATAAAAAATAAATAGAATAATATATATTATTGCTGTATAATACTAACTTTAATGTTAATATTAAAATAAAAATTAAATAAAACTAACTGAAATAAATAGATTTATGTACTAAAATGACCAAAACTTAACAAAAAAAAAAGTCAAAATTGAAAACTGAAAATATAAAAATAAAAGCTAATTCAAAATATTAATAAATACTACATGGCCACGGCCAAATAAAATAAGTAATAATTAATAAAAAAACAACAACTGAAGTTGGTAGCTAGCTCAACTGTATTACATCTAGCTTCAGCGACACCTGCACTGTTTTAATTCTCTTTCTTTCATTTTAATTATCTTTTATCGAAAGACTATCGAAAGTAGCCGTTCTTTCCATTGAGAATACACAAAGCCTTAAATTAAACACCAAGGACATTGTGAATAAATTTGCTGAAAAAAAGGCCTGGAGAATGAAATGAAATTAAAATAATTACAACTAAAATGAGCGAGTAGTTTTTTTTTCTTTCTGTTTTTTTATGTTTTGGGCCGCTGTGCCAAGAGTGTGTTTGCATTAAGTAATTTAGTAAATATGGCAGCGTTTTAGTGCCAGAATATTTTTAGAATAAAGTCAAAACAACGAGATTAAAGTTATGACTATTCACAAGCGGTTTTATTGACGATTTTCGAAACACTGATTGATCGATTACACTGAAACGTCTTCTTATATTCATTCATTTTTATTTCGTGCTGTAACTAGAAAAGAGGAAAAGATGATTGATGTTTTTGCATATGGGCCAGGGACTCTTTGAAACTAAAATCATGGGTTTAGTGTCATCTAGTGGCTGACATTTTTACAGAGACTCTGCTCAAAAAAGAGCTTCATTACTGCAGTTCTCTAAAAAAAAAATACCTCCGTAACATGTCAGCTAACTTAAAGCGGATAATGACTTGCAAAGGCACAATGAAGCTAATTCTTGTCCTGTGTCTGGTAACCAGGGAATCTGTATCCTGTCTGTCCTCTCTGTGTCCTCCCTGACGACAATGGGCCACTCTACCATCTCTTATCTGAAGACTGGGTTATGGGTTTGTGTTTACACCTCAAAAAGAGCTTCATTACTGCAGTTCTCTAAAAAAAAAAAAACCTCCGTAACATGTCAGCTAATTTAAAGCGGATAATGACTTGCAAAGGCACAATGAAGCTAATTCTTGTCCTGTGTCTGGTAACCAGGGAATCTGTATCCTGTCTGTCCTCTCTGTGTCCTCCCTGACGACAATGGGCCACTCTACCATCTCTTATCTGAAGACTGGGTTATGGGTTTGTGTTTACACAGTGAAATTAAATTGCACAATGTTGGATGACAGTAATTCTACTCAGCCAGCCAAGTTAGAACATTTTAGAGTGGTAAAGTGGCAAAACATCCACAGCATCTGTAGTTAGAGTCCATACATTTCAAATTACCCAGGATGAGACCAGCAGTGAATAGTGTTAACTTCATATTGCATTTTCATGAACAATAGGGTGCAATATTACAAACAAACAATAGATTAAAAAATAAACTTCAAATTATATGATTATTATGTATTTATTCATTTTTTATTAATTAGCCTATGATTTGTTGTTGTTGTCTGAGGGCTTTTATTTGACCAGACAGGTTAAACAAATAATGCAGTCTTAAGTTAAAAGTTGAAATATTCACCTGTCAGTATTTTATGACTGATTCAACATCCTCAAACTCCAAAATTAAACTGTAAAGATCATGTCTGGGTCATATTTTAAACTTAATATCCTTATACATCTAACATTACTCTTATAGTGGGTAGAAAAAAATATGTTATACAAAGTAAACATGTTCCAGATAATATAATTTAATAATTTCATTAGTACAATATAAAAACAGATGATTTTGTTTGGTGAGATTTTCGTATGTTATCAAACTTGCTATTTTACATAACATATTATAGATGGGTACACCATAGCTGCCTTTTATTTTGCCCTAATTAGTCTTAAAGTTGAATTATATGACTGATTTAGTCCTTTGCATATCTATTTATGTAGCAAAACCTCAAACTGAAAATTAAATAGTGGGGAAGTCTGTCAATAACATGTCCAGTTCATATTTTACTCCCAAGCCAAAATAAATAAAGCCTTTTTGTACAAATAGGGAATTGTTTTGTATGACAATTACGCACATTTCATCACATTTAAATGAGACAAAGATGAAAAATAAACATATGTTTATATATTGAAACAATTCTATTCAATACTCAAACTGCTTTTTTATACTCAAAATATATCACGATAATTACTAAATGTACATACATTTTATATTATAATTCCAGTGATTAGTACAAAATGTTTTCTTTTGCCTGAAATGCATTCATAAACCTCTGAAAAACCAACTGTGGTTTGTCGTCTGAAAAACAACAGGCAATCATACATCCAGGATCAGATTTGCACAACAAAACACATATACATTACATTTTGTATTTTAAAAATCCAGCTCAGTTCCTGTTTTTCCATTCCATGTGGCCTGCACACTCTGTCTCCCTTGAAACATTATATTATATTTCAACACAGTAAGAACAAGACAGGTGAATGGTCTGGCAAGAGGGTGGAGGAACCAGAGGAAACACTGTGACATCTTTACTAAATACAAAATATTTAGTTTAATTACACATGATGGAACAGGCTCCTACAGCGCTCCTCTACACTGGACGTCGACAGCCAGGTACAAGGCAAGAGATTCTGGGAAAGAAGCCCAGAGGTCAGCAGGTGGCGTCAATAATATTGCCTTCCATCTGGTGGCGATAAACTACTCGTGCTTTATGGGAAAAATAGACGGGACGTGTGGCGCTTTCCTCTCCGTCGTAACCCCAGGAGACTGTCGGAGAGAAGCCAGGTTGCACCTCAACAGATGGCACTGTGAATGCAAAGAGAGAGAGAGGAAATTAATGTCGGGTACTGAAAGACAGTTTGATTTATAACTTAATTATCAACATATCAGGCCAAAATTGGGTAAACAAGGAGACTTACCAGGCGGAGAAGGGCACAGCCTGCTTTTACCCAGGTCTTTACAGCGTTTGTACCAAGGAAAACACTGCAAGACTTTCTTACCCATGGTTTACCCAATCTAGAGGACTGGAGAGAGAACATAAAGTGTAAGATCTACTGACTGATGAACGTGGACTTTCAGTGCCATTGTGTGTGTGTGTGTGTGTGTGTGTGTTTGTTTTCAAGCTTATCTCACTTCTCCGACCAGAACGTTAGCTGAGAGGTGAAGGAGGGAGATGGCTAATAATGGCTCAAAGAAACAAAGAGCTCATTCATCCTGAGAGGATTAATCCTGTCGTGTCTGAGGCTTGTAACGCTGCTGTATCACTTGAGCTGGACGCATAGCTGTGTTCCCTGCCCTACTTCGGAGGGCTGGGACAACCGACCGAGAACATCCAGCTCCGACTCCATAATCTGTCACAAAGTCAGTGTATATAAATCTTACCGCTATATAACAACAGAACACTTCTGTTAAGAAAATAATGAGCAGCAGCACCCGTGTATTTAGCAGAATGGGACAGTGATTTATTTTGTCATGTATAAATCATTAAAATGTTCTATATGTTACAAATGTATTGTATTTACAAAGAAATAACGTTAGTAAAATAAAGTGTGCTGCAAATGTATTTCTGGTTTTGCCAAATTTAGCAACCAGAGATAGAATATTTTTCAAAGATAAGTAAATTAAAATTAATAAAAAATGTACTAAATTAAAATTAATGAATGAACAAATCAATATTCTTTATACTATTGAGAAGTTTACAATATTCTATTTATATTTACATTTATTTATTTATTTAGCAGATATCGTTATAAGCAAACAAATAAAGAATACTATTGGAAAATTGTTCACAATTTAGAGTAAGTAATATTTTGAA
>NW_015632463.1:145547-181640 GCF_001515625.1 Sinocyclocheilus rhinocerous
AATTGTGAATAAATAAATATTGTATATATATATATATATATATATATATAGATATTTATATAATAACTATAAGTATTATTATTACAGCCAGGGGTTTACAGAAATGCAGGCTGTGGAAAATTTTTATAAATTAATTTAAATGAATGAATAAATAGATAGATAGATAGATAGATAGATATGTTTTATTTATTTATTTATTTATCCATTTATTTATTTAAATTTGCTATAGTTTAGAATTTTCAAAATAACATGCTTTAGTACAGTGGCAATATAAAAACTTTTTTTCTTTGAATTTAGTTATTTTGTGTTGTAATATCAAACTTGCTATTTTTCTCAAATTATTGATGGGTGGACTTTATTAACCAAAATACAAATACTACAAATCCTTCGCAAGAAGATGATAATATTTTGGGATCATTTACATCAACAAACTTGCCACGACCCCCTTCACTCCAGTGCTCACTGATCCCTTGATTGAGCAATAGATGCGAGAAAGAAGCTTTGTCGTTCTATGAAAAGTATCTTACATAAAACTCAACCGAAGGGAGGTTAATCCTTCATTTA
This sequence comes from Sinocyclocheilus rhinocerous, assembly GCF_001515625.1. NCBI lineage: Eukaryota > Metazoa > Chordata > Actinopteri > Cypriniformes > Cyprinidae > Sinocyclocheilus > Sinocyclocheilus rhinocerous. The sequence goes on from NW_015632463.1 coordinate 146,112, forward strand.
AGAAAATCAGAATAGAGCGATTTGGCGCGCGCTGCACACGGACACATCACAGATCAAATGAGTGCAAATCCAGACAAACATGAGCCCAGCAATCTGTGACAAACATTGTTTAGAGCCAACAAGTAACAAAAATGTAATTCTAAATAATAAACTCTTACAATTCAGAGTAGATCTGCAATATAACTTATAGTTCAGGTAGCAGGAAATATAATAAAAATGTGCACGTTAGAGTAGCAATATTATAGTGGTCATAAAAGAGTGAGTAGTAGCTATTATGTCAAGCTCACTAAACATTTATGCATGATGCATATATATTAAAAAGTTGTTTTGCCCAAACCATAACACATAATCTTTGCCTACGACACACATGCCCATTTTAAACATTTTATTCGCCAACTTGTGTCAAACCTGTAGAGAAACGAAGTGGCGCCGCGTGTCTTATCCAGTGATCTGTTGGATCTGCTGCGTTTGAAACTCTGGCTCCATGAGAGTGTGCTCGTGCTGGCCCCTATAGAGATCGTGTTATGGCAGTGATCAGGTCGCATTCCCGGCGGATACTGATGCTGTACTGACTCTGTCTGCCCCTCTGTTCCGTTACCTCGGTTGCGTAGGCTATTAAAGCTTTGATTGAGCGTGCGCGGAACGCCATGGGAAATTTCCACAGACTGAGGCTTTAAATAACTAATCCTGCGAGCCACAACAAAAGCTCCTGACCTCAGAAGTGGCTGAGTACATTTCAGGGGCGGAACTAGAAAATTATTTTTTTCGGGTGGCAACACCAAAGCAAACAACATTCAATCATCTATATGTAATCCAGGCTATAGGCTATATCATCTATACAACAACTAGGCCTATACTACACTCTTTTAAAAATAACGGTGCTTCAAAAGGTTCTTCACAGCGATGCCATAGAAGAACCATTTTTGGTTCCACAAAGAGCCATTCAGTCAAAGGTTATTTAAAGTACCATCCCTTTCTTACCTTTTTATAATCTGGACAACCTTCTTTCGCCACAAAGAACCTTTTTTTTTTTTAAAACAGAAAGGTTCTTCAGATGTTAAATGTTCTCTTTGGAACCATTTAGACAAAAAGGTTCTTCTATGGCATCGTGAAGCACGGTGAACGTGATTTCACCAAGCACATGTTCCTGGATCAACATCCTTGTTGATCCTGGAACAACATTCCTATCAACCAATCAGAATTGAGGGATAACTTTTCAGGAAATATCTGTTTTAGGCTTACAATCAGGGTTAGGTACTTCTACACTCTTGTTAGTCAGCTATCATTTCACACTGATTTTAGGAATAAATTATGGGTAGGGTTAGGTTTAGGGGTAGGGATTGGGTTAAGTCTATATTTTTGGACAGTTATGCTGATCCAGGATCAACAAAAGATGTTGATCCAGGAACATGTCTTACTTGGCAAAATCACGGCGACCGTGAAGCACCTTTATTTTTAAGAGTGTATAATTAAAAACAAATTATGGCCGCAAGCAGCAATCGTCGGGGTCCAAAAAAACAATGGCCCATGATTAGCGATCTAACGGAAATTAATCTGCGTTTTTTACAGGAAAGTCTAACTTGAATCATTACTGAAAGTTCGGGTTTGATGAAACGGGTTACAGCAAAACACAGGGGTCAAAAATGTCAACTGACTTTTAAAAGAAATCACTCCCTCTTACTGTTTAAAGGAGAGGTCAAAAATACTCCTCTAAAATGTTTACTGTCATAAGGCATGTGATCATAATATATTTGGTGTAAGTGTGAACATATATTCAACATTTAGACAAAACGCATGTCCATCCATTTCAAATGAATGTGAAGTTATCATTTGCAGCTCAAAACTTTATCTGAAGCATTTTTCTCAAGGCTCTTTTATCATTTTTTCTATAATTATGTGTAGCCATAACTTACTTTTTTATTCATACCACAAATAAGTGTCTTTATAGAAATCTTATATTTAAATATATAATCTTGGAAAAGACAAATAAATGGTCTCTTCATTTTAAATGGATAGCAATAAATTTCAAATTTCATCATGTCTGGCTACTTGAAAATATGTTTTATTGGGTCTATAAAAATTAAATAAAGATTTAAAGATCTATAAGAATTTTACAGATTTTAATGTACAAATGTACAAAAAAAAATGCTTCCATTTATATTTTATACTGGGATAAATCTCGGGTGGCAGATGGGGTGGCAATGGTTTGGCAGGTGCCACCCCGGTAGATCCGCCCCTGGTACATTTTTTTTCCCTTCAGCAGAAGTTGTCTTAGCAGACCTTCTTAATAAATTGCACTCAATAAATGAATTAATCACGTTAATGGCAATTAAAGCTGCTGTAAGGGATTTTTTTGCCTGTAGCCTAGTGTCTGACAGATATCACTGATGTCTGAGAAATCAAACTACTCGCAGTTGATATTTCATACATTTGTGGTGGGAATGTTTTATTTATTTTATAAGTTGTAAGAGGTGTTTGTGCAGCAATAAGAATTTTTTTTACAACGACTTCATAGTCACTTATTCATGTTAAATGTACAAAAAATCACTAAAATAGTACAAATGCAAACACATGTTACAAAGGAACAACATTAAAATATCTATTTCATTTTTAAAAATAGTTCCACACTTTTTCATCATCTTACAGACTTTATAGATGCCATATTGAATTTAACACATGAAAACAAGGCTGCGGGATAGACTTAGGCTGATGATACACAGGGCAACTTTTTGGGCAATGTTGATGTTAACGGGCAACCAGGTGAAACAGATAGTATCCAGATAGAAATTTGTTGCCCATTCTCAATGGGAAAGTGCCCAAGCAACATTGCCCAGCAACATTGCTCAAAAAGTTACCTCATGCATCATAAGCCTTATAGTCTTTACAATGCCACAGACTGTATAAAGATTCTAGATCATGTAATTTTCACAACGCACAACTTTCAAAACTTTTGTCTACAGAAAAAGATGTTTTGTCAGCTGAAAAATCTTTATGTTCTTAAACAACAGTAAAATCCACTGAACGCACTGCACTTCTATCCTTCACAGCCTTGTTTTCATTCCTGTCAAAAATGAAATATGGTGTTACCCTGACTAAGGACTATAGGTTGATCCAGTTAAAAATGACTGAAAAACATCCCTGCAAAAGCACAGCTAAAAAGAGTCCGACATTGAATTAAATGCACAATTTGTAAAAATTCAGTTTAACAAAACTGCTGAGATCATGGCACTGCTTGTATTGAAATATTGGCACTATTTGATTCTCTGTATGTGACCTATTGCTATGTCTAATCACATTATATTCACCAGGTTGTTTTTTGTAAGGTTTTTTAAACTGCTCAAACCCACACGCTACCCTTTCCCTCGCTCTCTCCTGCCCCCTGCTGGCCACAGCAGCCCCCCAGGCCTCCATGGCGTGATGCAGGCAGGTTCTTGTAGACAGCACGGCTGTAGGGGATGAAGCACAGGCCCAGCTGGAGGTGGCGTGCCATCCTGCAGTAAGCGGCCAGAGCCAGAACCAGGAGCGGAGCCAGCAGCAGGAACCCCACCACCAGTAAAGCCACACAGCCTCCATCATCCAAGAGATCTGAACAGTAGACTGAAGTACCGTGTTGCTGAACCTATGGAGCAGACAGGGAGGAGTGCAAGAAAAGGGGTTAGTTAGGAAGATTTCACAAGAGAGGGAGGGGACTGAAAGTACTGTAAAATTGTGCCTGATATACTGTATATTGTCAGATCAGATAAGAGCATGATTACATTGACCAGCGATAAGAAAATTAATAAAAACATCCACATATGGTGAAGAAGTGGGAGTTGACTGAGGCAGCTCAGTTAGAGATGATTAACTTATCACTGTCACAGTGAAATGATAAAGAGAGGATTACGTGACAGAGTTTATTTCCTCTGCTCACCCAGGTGTTTTGTGTTAGTTTGACTGAACTCTGGGAAGTTTAGTCATCATCAGTGCAATGACACTAGAGCAATCTGAGCTGTCTTCATTTCTTTTGGAGGGAGAGAGATGAAATTTGGGGTGGATAATACGAAATGTATCATAACCTTTCAAATTTGGGGTCAGTAAGATTTTTTTAAAGGAAATTAGCACTTCAAGGATTTATTAAATTGATCAAAAGTGACAGTAAAGACATTCAATCCTGAAAATTTTATCACGGTTTCCACAAAATGTTAAGCAGCAAATTAGCACATTAGAATGTTTTTTGAAGGATCACGTGACACTGAAGACTGCTGAAAATTCAGCTTTACCATCACAGGAAGAAATCACATTTTAAAATATATCAGAAATAGACAACAGTTCTTTTAAATTGTAATAATATTTCACAATATTACCGTTGTTCAAGTATTTTTATCAAATAAATGCAGACTAGGTCAGCACTTCTTTCAAAATCATTAAAAAATCTTACCGACCAGCGACCACAAACTTTTGAACCGAACCTCAAATCTTTTTTTTTCCTTCTCCCTTTTAATGTACAAAAATTAGAACAGTAATCGGTCAAGTAAATTTGGTCATTTTGGACTGGATATTAACCTTATATTAACGTTGTCTTACTTATTTGTTACGTAACTTAGAAACCGCACTTACCGTTGAATGGCAGAGGAAGCCAAACACGACCATGACGAGCGAAGGCAAGAGGATGAGGCCGAAGATCAATGCAGCCAGACCCACATTGAGCGCGGCGATGATCAGATTCTGTGCTGTAACCAGAACAGAACAGGCCCAACAGTCCAGAGAGCCCCTCAGCTCCAGGGGAGACTCGTTCACCGCACTGCCTGCTATCGAGTACGGAGGAGGAACCACCACACATGAGCTGGACACGTTTGCCGGAGTACTCGAGGAGATGGAGCCGGTGTGATGGAGGCGCGGGTGAGGTGTTTCGGGCTCCCCTCGGTCCGTGGCGCTCTGCAGGGACGCGGGTTTCTCCAAGGTACCATTACGGGAAATACTCATCTTGCCGTTCATCATGCTTTCAGGTATGAAAGTCTAGTTTTTGGCTGGCAAAAAAAAAAAAAAAAAAATTAATAAAAAATCAAACTAATGAATTGGCTACTGTAAATTGGCCAAAATACAGCGATAAATAGCTTTTTAAGTCATGCTATCAGCAATAAAATTACTATTAAAGGAATATTCCAGGTTCAAAAGAAGTTTAAGCTCAGTGGACAGTAGCTGTTTGTGAAATAATGTTGATTATGATCAAAGAAGAAAAAAGCAAAAGATTGAGACACATTAAAAGTAAATGGGGCACATTTTTTAATTTGAAGGATTTAAAAGTTAAGCTTAATTTTTTTAAAACACTTACATTAATTCATGTGTATTATTTGAACTGTAAAGCTGTTCAATGTTTACGAAATTAGCCCAATTCACTTCTATTGTAAGTGCCTCACTGTAACCCAAACTTTTGTTTTTTTTTTTTAAGAAAAAGAGGGACAAGTGAAAAATAATTGTTGTGTTCATCAGCGTTGTGCCACAAATGCTGCTGATTGAGCTTAACTTGCATTAAAAAATTATATTCTTTTAAAAGAAAAACAATTGTTGGTGGAAACTAAAAAGTGTGGACTGTATTCCTCTAAAAAGGTCTGGTAAAATGTTGAGAAAGCAAACGGTAATAACTAACACTGAAGATCAGGAAATGAAGTCGCTGACCCCACCCCGATCTCCAGGATGACCAAAAAATACTAAACAATAACTTTGGAACAGCTCATCAGGAAACTCTGACTGCTGACCAGACCACAAATACTATAAAACAGCAGAACCCCAAAAGAGCAACATCCTAAAGAAACGGTCATAAATAGCCCTTTAACAGCTTGTTACAGATTCACAATAATAGCAAGTGAATGCCAGGAAAATATTAATGATCCTCTGATTTATGCAGTTTAGTCCCTTTGATCAATAATACACATTGAGCAGTATAGCATTGAGGACAGATGTTAGAGCACAGATCATCATGTTCTCTGTCAATCTAAACGTTTTAGATTGTGACTTCTGAACTCAGAGGTCACATGCTTGCTTATTCTTTCTAGGAATAAGTCCTCTGCTTAATCTTGTTTATTTGGAGTGGGCTCAATTTTTAGTGAATGCAAGTATGATATCATGCTTCCATTTATAGTTCCGATGTTATCGAGATCTTGATTTAAAAATCTTTCCCAAACAATCACCTTTTAAATTCTTAAAGGAGCAATTTGCTGTGACCTTGAGGAAGTTTTTAATGGCCTGTATCACTTCAGTGTTTACTTAAGTGACCGTAATTACCAACATACTAATTTATTCTTTACACTTATATTTTTTACATTTATTAGTTCTGCACATGATTGTAGGGACCTGTAAGAACCATCAATCAATTCTAAGTGAATGAAATACACATTTTTTACATTTATTAGTTCTGCACATGGTATTATTCAAAGTGATGGTGGTAAAATTATTTGCATGTTTTATTTGATTATTTATTCATTTAGATATAGAAATATCAATAGTATTAATATTAAATATTAATTTAGATATAGAAATATTTTATTTTATTTAAAGTGTTTAGGCTATATGCTTTCCTAAGTGTGAGTAGTGCAAACATTTGTACATTTGCCAAGATTAAATCACCACCATGACTAATCTTACATTCTGATTCAAGATACAGAATATCAGGAAATTCCACAAAATATCTAGAATATATAAAGGGGGTTTTGACAGGACATAGACAGTCTTTAGGGAATTAAGGTCAGTATATATGGCAGAAAACAGAACAGAGCACAAACTGATGAGATAAATTCAAACTACTGTTTATCACTGGTGTATTGAAAACAATTTTTAGATTAAGAATATATTTAATCTGAATCCAAGGTACCAGGCCTTAATGCTTCATACTGAAAGACCTTTAAAATCAATTTATCCAAAGCCTGAATGATTTAAAGGCCACAGTTTATATGTGCATATTTACATACATAACATTTTTTTTTTAATTCATACACTGTCAAAAGTTTGGAATAATTAGGATTTTTAAACTATTTTTGAAAGAATCTCTTATTCTCACCAAGACTGCATTTATTTGATCACAAATACGGTATTGTGAAATATTAAAATATATATAAAATATATAAAATATACAATTTTAAATAACTGTTTTCTATTTTAAAATATTATAAAATGTAGTTCATTCCTGTGATGCAAAGCTGAATTTTCGGCATCATTACTCCAGTCTTCAGTGTCACATGATCCTTCAGAAATCATTCTAATACGATTTTAAAAATCTAAAGAAAAATCAAATATTACTGACAAGGTTTTTTAGGGACGGCACGCTATAAAGTAAAACCCTAAAAAACATTTACATCACGAAACAGTGCTATTCACATAAGTCCAAACACAATCTAAAAAATAAAAAAAAATCTAAAATCTTCTAGACTTACATTAGAGTAATAAAGTTGATCGTCCGTTCCCCCAAACACCACCTTTCCTCCTGCAGAGAAATTTCCTTTACTTGTTATATAATAGTTCCTTTCCTCAGTGAATCCTTCACTCTGGCTGAGATGATTATTTCAGTCTATTATATTTGTACGTCTCATTCATGTAGTTTTCATGTCCACTGGCTCTGTGTGAAACTGAACTCTGTGGAACGGTCATTCCTCTGTTTCAGCCCTTTCTCTTCCTCCTTTCCTGCTCCGCTCTTTCCTTCCTTTGACGAAGATTGCTAATATCTCTCCGCTCCCACTTCTCTTTCTGGCCTCCCGCTGCACTAGCTGGGGCATTTAGGATTGTGGGGTGTTGGGTAGTGGGGGCGTAGTGTTATCCAGGAGATTTTTTTGCCCAATAAGATGGATGACCTCGACTCCCTTTGGAGCTACACACTCCACAAAAGAGTGTTTTGCACATTACACTGAACAAATTAGGACCTTGAAACTATTTTCACTCAGAAATAGTCAATTTTATTTCTTACAAAGAAACGACAAGTAACATTAAATTAAAATAGAAAGACTGAAATAGTATTTTCTTGTTAAACATACTCCAATAATTGTTTTATTTACAACTTTGAACAATTGTTTTTACAGCATATGTTGTGACAGTGTTTTTTTCTGAAGCAATTACATTTTTATTTTGTGCATTTAAGACCATTGAAAAGATCTTTACAAGCACATTATACAAAACTGACATTTTATAGTTTAACTGTAAAAGCAAACCTAAAAAACGAATTTCTGCATCTTTTTAATGCAGTAATTTGTATTGTGAGTAAATGAATAGCTAGAATGATTGAATCGGTTCATTTTTCAAAAGAAAAACTCTGCCCGTTGCATAACCCTGGTTCTTACATTCACAACCTCTGTATTTTCATCACAGTCTTAGAAAAGAACCAGACTCTGGTCTAAAATCAGATGCATCTCAAGCACAATAGAAGGACTCAGATGCCCTGAGATGAAAATATATATCATGATTAAGAGGCATATCAAAAAAACTGTGAAATTTGAAGAAGATTGACAAAACTCCCAAGTGGCACAGAAAGAGATCAAGAAGGCTTTCTCTCCTGAGTTACAAAAATATATGAAATACTGTGTATAAAAGTTAGTAAAGTCTTAAAATGTATGTCTGAATCACTGAGGGCTCTCTAAAATATCTGGCTCTTTGTGTGACGGTTCCCTTTAGTTCAGCTGCAGCTACAGCAGGGGGAGTCCATGCCTGTTTAATATCTCTCAGGATGTGTCAGAGCTGTCCGGGCACAGGGGGCTGTGGGGATGTTTTTTTGGAGATTTCAGAAGACAGGATGTAGATTGGCTGTTTTTGAGTGAGATATTGGAGGCTTTAGCTATTATATTATATTATATTAATTTTGCATTTGCATAATTTTGTTTGCAGCTCTGTGATTTTATCAGAACAGAAAAACATTTTCAGGTCACGACCCACCAGTTGAGAACGACTGTGACAGAGTGAACTGGATAAGATATTGAGTTAACAGGGGTGAAAACAGGATGGTGACTTTATCTATGAGTAAATAAACTATCTACAGTTGTTTATTTATTTAGTCACAGCAGGGAGATAAAAAGGGTGCTGGTGAAATATACAAGTTAAGTGTGGAGGGATGGTGAAAAACGAGATATATCCTGACAGTCATAAAAGAGGAAAACCTGTCTTCCTGTCCTTGGAGCCAGGATTTCCGCAGTCAAGTCGGCAGAGAGCGCTGAGGTGTCAGCGAAACATTAGTCCTGTCCCATGACCTCTGCAGGCCTCCGCTTCCACTCGCAGACAGACAGGAGACTGTGAATCTGTAACCTTCCTCTAATACACTTCCACACACACACAATCCAGAAATAACTTGCACGTAAACACATGGGAATTTATCAGAATGTTTTATTTTTTATAGTTAGAATTATATCAGGTATAACAAAAATCACAAAATGTTTTAGACAAGTCTGGCTCAGTTCCTTAATGTTTTCCTTTTCTTTTTTAATACAGTAAAACGAAAAAAAAAAAAAAAATGGCAACGAACCTGAAAACAAACTCCGAGAGGTATCAATGGAACGCAAATTTGAAAACTCTTAATAATCTGCAATTCATCAATAATGACACAAATCGGAAAGGTCATAATTATCATAACAGCTAGGATGACTGGAATCATACACGTGTCACAATATCCTGTACCTCATGTAAAGCAAACAAATTTCATGTGTTAAATATACAGTACAAAGACATTCGGTTCATAAAAGTGTACTGACTCTGTTCTAAGCACCAATTTGTGAGATTAAATTCATGTTTTCCAACCTACAGATCATTTATACAGACAGAGAGAGACCGGGGAGGGAGGGGGATCAGCACCATTTTGAATCAGACGTTCCCCCGTAAGCCTCACCACATCAGCACAACAGAAAGATTTACGAAATATGCATGTCACTAGGTATACATTTCCATTACCCTTCAAATTGCGCAAATTGAAATTGCGAATTGAAAATACGCCTAATGGAAACGCGCCTTCAAGATAAGAGAAACATCACGGACGATCAATAAATACAAGGGTAAAGACAAGTAATTAAATAAAAAAAACAAAAACCAACAAAGAATAATTCAGTTACGATTCAATCCGATTGAGAAATGCATCGAAAGTCACAAGTTCGCAGGAATGTTTTCTTTTTTTGACTTGTACAAAAACGATTCACAAAACACACACAAGGTTTTCCAGACAAATGCAATCAAATAAGTTTTGGAATAAACCCGTATTTTTTGGAATAACTGTTACATATACTGTACCTCACGTGATATTTTAATGCTCTTAGAAAATGTCATTATCTATTTAATCAAATACCATGAAATCACCTTTTGTCTAAATGCATACCACAAGGCCCAAATGGTGTTAGTCTAGACTGTTAAAAAAGTTTTTCTTTCTTTCCGAAAACCCTTGACAACTTAAAAAAAAAATAGCACCCAGTCAAATATGCAAATACCATTTACAAAGGTCAGACTTGTAGTAAATATGACATGACCGAAACAACAGAAAAACAAAACGTAATGCCACTGCAATGGTCATCAGTTCCGAGAGAAATGAATCCCCTTGCTGTTATACATGTTGTATCAAAGCACCACTCATTCAGAGACACTGACTAACTGGACTGGACTGGTGACATCGTCTTCCATTTGCATAAAAAAAGTTAACTACATCAGTACCTGAATTAATGCACATGCTCAGCAAATCTTTGAAACATTTTTAAAAAGGAATCACAGCAGTTATCCATTGTGGATGAGTGACCTGATAGCCAAGTTCCACGTTATTGTTAAAGTCCAATGATGTAGCACCACTCTAGTCATTCTATAATCAGGAGCGTGAGAACTATCAGATGTCTGAGGGGAAGACGACTGCGCTGGAGAGACATCTGCTGATAGTATTGTAAACAATGTGAAGTAAACAGCGATTTGATTGGCTGTTCCATAAGTCTGCAGTAGTGGTTTTGGTAATAAAAATAAAAATAAGGAGAATGTAAGGTTTGTGCCGCTGATTTGGGGCAGGAGGGTGGGAGATTTGGTTATGGCTGTGTAGTTTCAGACATCAAGTTCATCTACAGCACGGGACTGGAGCCTAGGAAGAGAAAACTCATGCATTACAATTGCTGTGAAAAGAATGAAAATGTACTTGTTTAAAATGTACTTATAGTATCATAGTGGTCAATGACGAGGCCGTTGATGGATTATTTTATTTTAAATATGTCCAGGAAATATTATATATTATAAATTATATTATGCATACTGAAAATGAATCCTATTTTATAAAAACGAAAAATTCAAATATAATAAAAAAAATAGCATTACATATTGACATTTTATTTTAAACACACAGTTCACATTTCACAAAAATATTATACATTCTATTTTGCATACAGAAAATTTTTCAAAACTTTTCAAAAAATAAAATTAAATAAAAATATCTTATTTTGTTATTTTATTATTTTTAAACACATCAGGATCACATTTTACGAATTCTATTTAGCATAATGAAAATCAAGCCTACTTTTTAAATAAAAAAAATATATATATTATTGCATATTTTACTTTAAACATGTCCATGCCACTTTTCACAAAAAATATTCTGAAAATGAAGACTATTTTTAAAAAATAAAATATAATTATGTATTTATATTATATTTTTAATTTTATTTAAACATGTCCAGGTTTCATTTCACAAAAGTAATACACATTCTATTTATTATATTACTATTCTATAATTACTATTTAAAAAAAAAAATAAAAAAAAATAAAAACAAAATTAAATTGTATTTAAATATCATTACATTTTATTCTTATATTTTTAATTGAGTTTTTTTAACATGTTCCGGTCACATTTCACAAAATAATTATAAATTCTAGCATACTGAAAATGAAGCCTTTTTTTTTTTTTTTTTTTAAATTTATTATATTATATTATTACATGTTACACTAGTTCATTAGTGTGTATGAGAGTGTTTGTCTTACCAGGGTGAAGTTATCATATGTGTTCATGAGCTCATTGATGCGGTACTGCTCCAGCACCACCACCCCGCTCAGACTGGGGCTGTGCTCCCAAGCGCAGTCCTCACAGTGAACCACATACGTCTTCCTACTGCTGTTCTCACTGGTCACAAACAGTAGGTTAAACACCTCCACCTGTTTACACACACACACACACACACACACACACACACACACACATACATCAACAAGATACTACGACTTATGACAGAATATTATTTGATGTATTGAGTGCTGGTGGTCCTCACGTCGCACTCGTTGCAGTAGTACGCTGGCTCATCCTTCACCCTGCTCTGATAGGAGATCTTCTTGCCTGCAGACACCAGCTGGTCCCTCAAAATCTGAATGTGTTTGATGGATTGGAGTAGACAATGTCTGAAAGACAAGACAAGAAGGAGGTGGAACTATAAAATAATTGAATGTAGGTTTTAATGACACAAATAATGCAACGCCGCACTCACTTGATCATCTTAAATGTGTTTGGGTCTGTGATCTTGATTGTGCGGGCGACGTTCCAGGACACGTGAATCATGGGGACGATTGATTTGACTTTCTTGATCTCGTTCCACTCAAAACGTTCAAGAGCCAGCTGGTATTGATAGGCTGGGAAGACAAAGGGCATGATGCAAGAGCTGAAAGTATGCAGTAAATGTTTGGCGAATGTCTTTGGCGCCCCCTATCGTCACACTATAGGCTCACCATTTAAAGGGCCCACGTTCCAGGCAATGTTGTTGCACCAGCCCACAGCCTGGACCCAGTGCACAGTGCCAGCGTTGATCCACACGAGGTCACCAGGTCTCTGAATGAAGCGGTACACTGGGATGTTTGAACGATACAGATCCTCCAGAACCGGCCACCACGAGCCTGTCAGATAGTCCACACCATGCCTAACACACACAAGACATATTGCTTTATATTTAATAGCATTTGTCATTGTGCTAAGCCATAAAAATAACTGCCGTGTGTGATCCAAAACTTACTTTTCGCATAAGTCACTGATGGCTTTCCAGTAGTGTTCATGGACAGCAAACCACTCACAGTCTCCAGGGCCAATATTGATGTTCACTGAACAGAAGTTATTATTTTCCTGATGTCCTAGAGAGAGGAAATCAGACTTTCAGTTTTTTAAAAAAGTTTTGTTTTGTTTTATTTTAAACATGTTCAAGTCCCATTTAACAAAGTCTATGCAATATAATAAAAATAAAGTTCTGCTTTGGTTAAAATAAAAATAAAATAACATCTGATAATGATATTTTAATTTAATTTTAAACATTTTTACCTTTCACATATTCTATTCAGAAAAATTACAATTAAACCTGTATATATAGTTCACAAAAAATACACAAAATATATAATTTTGTCTATTTTAATAAATAAATGAATTTTTTTTTAATACATTTGGTATTTTATTTTATTGTTAACATCTTCAGGTAACGTTTATAAATTCTATTTATCATAATGAAAAATGAAGCCTTTTTAAAAAACAAATGTAAGTAAATAAAGGCAAATAAAAAAAATTATCATTACATATTTTTTTTAACGTGTCCAGGTCACATTTCACAAAAATATTATAATTTCTATTTTGCATACTGAAAATGAAGCATAAATAAGTAAATAAATATTTGACTGATGTCCTTAAGAGAAGATGTCAGACTTTAGGTTTGTGACCATGTTTTGTTTTGCTTTATTTTAAACATGTCCAGGACATATTTAAAAAAAGATCATACATTTTGTATGATGATGATGATGATGAAGCCTATTTAAAAAAAATACAATTAAACATTTTTCTCTATGATAATATTGTGTGTTTGAAAGAGTGTAAAAAGGTTTTGTTATTCTCAAGGAGACCAAACTTCTGAATGGTAGTAAAACCTGAAAAAAAAAAAAAAAAAAAAAAAACACACAAGGAAAACAACTTGGTAAATAAATTCAATAATGTCTTATTTCAAAGTAAGTTAGTGAGGGTTAGAGAAATCTCAAATGCACGAATACCTTGTGCGTATGTGTACACTGACCTGGTGTGCGGCTACCAGGGACCTTCATATAAAGTTGGACTGTGTTCATGCCCAGTATAGTTTGGCCAACGTGACTCAGCATGTTCGCGCTGGAGGACACGCGCATGAACGCAGGCAACTTCAACAGCTCCTGCAGCTGCAGCTTCCACCTGAAGACAAGTACGTACAGTCATTTACTCACACCAATGCAATTAATAATGACACTAATAAAAGCATAGTGAATGGGGTATATGTAGAACATCACCTGACAAAACCGGAAAACAGGTCTCATCACATTCGCTTGTCGGAAAAAGTGTTAAGAGCTGTACGAACTGATGGCAATATCTATGGAATTTTAAGGTAATCAGCTAACCTAGCTAGTTGTTATTGTTGGCGTATTATTCAATTTTAATACCCGAATATTAATTAAAAGAATAAAAATAAAAACGTTTAGATATCAATCTACATATGCGATGGACATCGGTTATTATTATCTTTGGTATATCCTTGGAAGGCATCTTGAGTTAAACAGCTCCATATTTAACAAAGCACATACAAAACACTTGAACCGGAAGCAACAAGACCCGTTTTATAGAATATGGAAGTCTGTTGCGCATAATCCCCATAGTCTCCCTGCCCCACATTATTTTATGGAAGATTGTCAACTAATGGCACAGTGATATCAAAGTGAACATCTCTCACCGTTTTGGGTCTGATAAGTCAATGTTGGTTCCAAATTTAATGATTTTTCCAATGGCTTTCTGCTCTGGGCTGTTAAAAAAGAAACTTTTCAGAGACAGCATTTAAAAAAAATAAACAAACAAAAATAAAATTCAATCTGGTCCTTGTAATAGCAATCTATATGTATTGTTATATGATAGTTTAACCATTAAACAATACTTTTTACTTTACCTGGATGCGGTGATAGAAGTCCCAGTGTTTCCTTGGGAGTTGGATTTTTTCACAATTTTTTCCCCTGATTTGTCTTCTTCATCCTCATCTTCACTGTCTTTCTCTTCCTAGAAATAAAGATAACTGTCAAGTTCTTAAATTTAATTTTAAGGATGTGTGTGTCTCTGTACCTAGAACTTCCAGGCGATTGCCTGGAGCCTCAGCATCATCAAACTGCAATACCCTTGCCCTGAGAGGGACGAGAAGGGACATTTCACGTAATCATTTGTCATTTCACTTAATATGACTTTACTGGGTGAGGCAGACTGTTATGCTGTCACCAGTGCTGTTTCCCGTTGAGGCTTAGATGTGACTCCAGTTAAGCGTGAGATAGAGTTGATTTCTGATCCCACTGAGGCACTCATGGTAACAATGTCTACCTGTAAGCTCTCCTGGAAACTGGATGCTTGGTACTGTGCGTATTTAGCGATGGTGGTGTGAGATCTGCTGCTTTCGCAGGGCCAGGTCTGGGCGGATCCTGAATGGTTCCAGTTCTCGTCTGCCGGCTGCTGCACCTGAGTCCTCACTTCCACTGCATGCTCAGAGTTGGCCTCCACCAGGGATTTAGTGGAGAACAGACCCAGATCTACCAGAAAGACAAGAATGTCATAGGCTACATTTACACTAATCCGGATACATTTGAAAACCATCTTTTTCTCTCTGTTTTTGACTTTTACCCATACTGAGACAGTGTTTTTGTCCTGCGAAAACTGATCTTTTTGAAAACAATGTTTAGTCATGTGACTGTGCATGTGTGTTTGTGATATATATTGTATTTTCTCACTGAGACGGAGGGATCCAGCCAGCCCTCTGATGACAGTAACAGCATTTTTAGGGTCTGTGCAGAATTGCAGCAGCACTGGAGAAAAAGCATCTCTTTTACTCTCTAGCTAAAAATACAAAAACAAACACATAGTCAGAATAACAGACATCAAACAGACAAGTTATATGGTTATTGTTTATCGTTACAACAACAATAAAGACCTCTAATGTATCCATATAACCTAATGTCTGACAGAGCATATGATTAATAAATAATAATAAATTACAGTACTTTAATAAACCTTATGAACTGATTGGCCTCAACTCACATAAATGCTCGGTGTTGGAGGGTTCAATTTGTCTCTGAAAGTAGGAGTCTCGTTGGACAGGGCAGGTTTCACTGAAAATGCTGGAAGCAGGTATGACTCCCGAAACTTGCTCTTGATATTTGCCCCTCTGTCACAGAAACAGAAAGTGTGTATGTGTAAATGCACAGAAAGAAATAACTGAAAAAAACTAAACGAAAAGACATGGTTCATATTCCCCATCAAAGTCATAATAATAATCAGTTTAGAGTTTTCAACACTGTTAATGATGCTAGGGTGTTGTGAATAGGTGCTAGGGTGGTGCCATGTGGTTCCTAAGTGGTTCTTTCAGCACATTGGTAACTTACTTGCAGGCTCGTATGACCTCAGCTGCGTTATTTTTGATGTTGATGGCATTGAGTGGCATGGTCTTCTGCTCGATCTCTGAGGCAATGAAAGTCTGCCGACCTCCGCTCTCAACCTTGACCAAACGGATCCTCAGTTCTTTCAAAGGAATTTTAGACAACTCCTGCAGATTAAGGAGATTGACCCGGTTCAGCAGCGGAGGTCTGCTGGAGGGTGTCACAGTAATAGAGGTTTGTGTGTTGGTTGTGGCAGATGTAGATGATGCTGTAGCAGATGTATCAGCCTTTAGTGGGTCTTCTTTCATGGCCTTTTTTTTAATGTCTGTCTCTTGTTCTCTCTCGACTTCTTTAGATTCTGTTTCTCTATCTTTCAAGTCACTTTTTTGGTTTTCTGGGACAACCCGTTTGTTCTTGATTTCCACCAAGTGCTCATTTAAACCTTCAGAGGATGAATCCTTGGTCTGTGTCTCGTCCTTCACTGTTTCCTTTTTATTCTCTCCTCCATTACTCTTTTTGGGATCTTCTCCTTTTACGTTTCTACCAGCTTTTCTTGGAGACCTCACTTGATCTTTCTGTCTGGCCCTGTCTTGTTCCTTTTCTCTCTCAATAGATGTGGGCCCGCTGACTTTCATAGCCTTTGACACAGGGCTGGAGTTTTGATTGAGCAGAAGCTCGCAGCTTTGTACTAGTTTAGCCTGCAGGGTGGCGGGAGACATTAGAGGTTCCTTCTCCTCCAGTGAAGTGCAGGTTGGGTCTTTAGCTGATTCAGCTACTTTGATCCCGACTTGTTCATCCATCTTCTGCACCTCAGCTTCCTCCTTTTCTTCTTCTATTTCTTCCTCTTTTGCACTGGTTTCCATTCTTTCATCCTCTGTTTTACTCTCTTTGTCCTTCTCTGCAGGCTGGATCAGTGGTGGTGTGACCTGATCTGGGATTTCTGTAGTTGGAGATGTGGCAGGTGGACTATGCTGGTCTGGAGGGTGGATCTCAGGACCCAAGGACAGAGATGATGAGTATTTCACCCCAACTAATGCACCAGGGGGTGGCCGACCAAATGGCCCACCCCTGTAAGTGTATCTATGACTGCCCATCGCTGAGGTTGCTGATTTGAATGTGTCCATTTGATGCAAGTGCGGTTTGTTGGGCTCAGAGCTGTTTGCTGCATCAGAACTACTATCTTTCTGCTCTCCTTCTCTCTTTTCTTCATCCTCTTCCTCAGTGTCTATTGCATTAGAGGACTCAGGAAGGCCGTACAATTTGGCCAGGTCATTGTGGCAATAGTCGACTCCAGTGTTGATCTCCACTGGGTCTCTAAGTGGAGATGAGTGTGTTGGACTAGGTTGTAGTACTGGCCTCCTCAGTACTCTAACCATTTCTCCCTCTTTCCCTTCCTCATCATCATCATCATCACCTAAGTCCGACACCGGAGAGCCCTGCCAGCTCAGAACAGGTGGGCTTGTTGGTGGGTCCAGCTTTAGGAGTTCTTCACTATAGGTGCAGTGAGCTGGTAGGAGGTCTGGGGCACTATGCAACCCTAAGACACCCTCCTTGGTTCGGATGGGTTCTTCTTCACAAACCTTCTGCTTATTGGGAAGAGTACATTTGGACCCGCCAACATCATGGGCCTCTACGCTGTCATCATCACTAGTGTCTACATGGTCAGGCTCAGAAGATTCTGATTGGTCGTCAACCTCTAAGGCTTTAGTATTGGCTTCACGGGTTGATTGGCATGAAGAACAATGGTTATTACTGACAGGAGGAGATGTAGAAGGTGGGATGAACCCTGAGGTGTGTCTAGAGAACTCTTGCTCTCCGTTATTGAGATGAAGTGGCTCAGACAGTAGGCCATCCAGGAGAGGTTCAGAATCACTGGGATACAATGTTCCTAAATTGGGAGATGCTGATTTCGAAGTTGGCATCTCACTCTTCCTGTCTTCATGCATTCCTTTTTTCCTCTCCTCCTTTGATCTTCTAGTTATCTGTCCCAACTTTCTGCCATTTTGATGTATGTTCTTCTTATCGTGCCCCTTTCTTCCGTCCCTCATCTTTTTCTTTTTCCTGTCCTCCATTTTTTTCTCCATCCGTTCTCTTGTGTCTAACAGCTCTACTTCCTTCTTTTTATCCTTCCTCCTTAAACGCTCCTTGTGCCTCCTCTTGGCATGAATATGTTTCAAGAGTTCAGTCTCCAGCTTGCTGAGGGAGCTCTCGTGGGTGGATTTGAATCCAGTCTGATGTTTAGAGTGCCTGCTCTTCTTCATTTCTGACTTCTGTGCCCTCTGACCTCTGTCTGAGGTTTGAGTGCTGGGTTCAGAAGGGGAGTCTGAGTCTCTCTGATTGTGTTTCTTTAACCCAATCTCTGGACTCCTCCATTCTGAACAATCTGTGACTCTACCCTCTGCACTGCTGTACGGCTGAAAGGGACTCTGTTGACGGCTAATATGTTTAGATGTGCTTGGCCGTTTTCTGTCCCCACTCACAGACTCTTGAGATTCCAGGCCAGAGGTGGTACGCCCCATCTCCTTTAAAGAAACAAATGACCAAACAATTCACAAATCTATACTAATACAAAAGAGCAGCTCAATATATGTGAATTGCTTTTTAAAATGTAATCGTTTTGGCTTTTACTGATAATTTATATGGACTTGACATTTAATTGATGGTCTTGCCTGGCCAGACTTCTGACTACTGATATTAAGTATTGGAGCTTATTCTGGCCAAGAACTCCCACTTATACAGTCTGTGGGTGTGTTGTCTGAGGCCGAGACTAGTTCTTTGAACACTGGGCATAATATTGAAAATTCTTCCTTCTTTTACTCACACTGCTGCCATGTTTTCCCGAGCGGCTCTGTGTTTTCCAGCCAGGCTGTGCTGTGTTGAATCTGGGCTGAGGTACTGAGGTGGCTGGGCTGCTGAAGGGGCCAGTGTGCCTCTGTGGTGGAGGGAGCTGGTGCTGCTGACTGGAAGGCACACTGGTGAGGTTTGCTGGTGATGGGCAATCCCAGCCCCCTTTGGCCCCATGGGGATGGGGGCCTGGATGATCTCGGACCGGATAATGGGGTTGCCCCTGTTTGGTGGGTTTCTTGCTGTGGAGGCCCTGGCTTGGGGCACTGTTGGGTGGTGATGGGATGGAATACGGTCTGTGATCTCTCATGACTGAATGACTGGACTCCTTTTAAATAAGTGAAAGAAGGATGATCATGAGCAGCACAAAGTATATAATTGTAAAAAAGAAGTATGTGATTAGGCCTGTTAATGTGTATTGAAGTTATAAAGTGTATAGAGTTATAAACCTTCCTTAAAGGGATAGTTCACCCAAAAATGAAATTTAGCCCATGATTTACTCACCCTCAGGGCATCCTAGGCGTGTCTGACATTCCTCTTTCAGACGAACATAATCACAGTTATATTTAAAAATTGTCCAGGCTCTTCCGAGCTGAATAATGGCAGTGAATGTCCCTGTTTTTGAAGCCGAAAAAAAGAGCCAGAGCCGTGTGGAGTAGTTTTATGATGGATGGATGCACTTTTTTTCGGCTTCAAAAACAGGAACACCATTCACTGCCATTATACAGCTTGGAAGAGCTTGGACAATTTTTAATATAACTCAGATTGGATTCGTCTGAAAGAGGAATGTCAGACACACCTAAGATGCCCTGAGGGTAAGTAAATCATGGGCTAATTTTAATTTTTGGGTGAACTATCCCTTTAAACTGCTCTTGTGTTCCAGGCATATATAGAAAATCAATTGTACAAAAAATACAGCTGAGACCACTGGTCTACCTGAAAACGAGAGGGGGAGGACCTCTTCTCAGACAGGCTCCAGGGCATCGAGCTTTTGTATGCTGGGCTCCATGGCCGAGGTGGATGTGATGGAGGTGGACGGTTGATGAAATATTTCTCTCTCGGGTGGAAATTCTGCAGAATTTATCAAAGAGTCATGCATTATCACTTAAGGATCTTCTGATTCGGACCAGCAGATGGTGTTTAAAGACTACTGCCTCTTTATAACCAAAACTTTTTGACTGACATATCACTTTATACTCAAAAACTAATATAAAAATATAAAAATTAAAAATTGTAAATGTAAATAGTAGCTGTCTTTGCACATGAATTTTAACAAGGAAAAAAACATGACTGACCTGATGCGAGCTGATGCTCCTGATCCTCTTGCTGGGACAGTCGTCTCGTGAAGGGGATGGGTTCCGGAGTGGTGGTGAGATATTGTGAGGTGCTGGACGTTTGAGAGAGGGCCCTTGTAAAGTCCTGGACTGAGTCGACGGTGTCCATTTCTCTCCCTGGGTCTGTGGGGGACACCCAGTGGAACGCTGATGCTGATGCGGACCCCCATACTGAAACAGGAAATAGCATCAAGTCAGTCAGGAAATTAAGAGTTCTTTTGTGTTTTGCTCATCTTTGATAGCACTGTAGCTCTATAAATTTGGATGCCCTCACCCTGTGTGGCTGGCTGCTGTGATTGTTGCTGCTAGAGAGGTGTCCTCCACACCCTGAGCTGTAGCTTAGGGTGGGGCGTTCTGGATTGTGGTGCTGGCTCTGTATTGGACCGCAGCCCCTCGGGACCCTCTGCTCCTTTTCGATGCCTCTGTCTCTGGGGTGCGTGTGGGGCCTGTCCCTGCTGAACCCTGGAGGTCTGTTTGTAAATAAAGAGGAATACTATCTATGAAGGTCACACAGTGTTAACAATGTGTGAACATATGTGACCCTGGACCACAAAACCAGTCTTAAGTCGCTGGGGTATATTTGTAGCAATAGCCAAAAATACATTGTATGGGTCAAAATTATAGATTTATCTTTTATGCCAAAAATCATTAGGATATTAAGTAAAGATCATGTTCCATGAAGATATTTTGTAAATTTCCTACCATAAATATATCAAAACTTAATATTGCTAAGGACTTCATTTGGATGACTTTAAAGGCGATTTTCTCAATATTTTGATTTTTTAGCACCCTCAGATTCCAGATATTCAAATAGTTGTATCTCAACCAAATATTGTCCTATCCTAACAAACCATACATCAATGGAAAGCTTATTTATTTATACTTATGTA
Organism: Sinocyclocheilus rhinocerous; assembly: GCF_001515625.1. Classification (NCBI taxonomy): domain Eukaryota; kingdom Metazoa; phylum Chordata; class Actinopteri; order Cypriniformes; family Cyprinidae; genus Sinocyclocheilus; species Sinocyclocheilus rhinocerous. Next base: position 167,533 of record NW_015632463.1, read on the forward strand.
TAAATCTCAATTCTGAAAAATTGACACTTAAGAAGGTTTTGTGGTCCAGGGTCACATTCTCTCTACCATGTAGCATGTAAGACTGTGCGTGTCCAATCACAGTACATTGAAAACGTACATTAAAACACCTGGATGGCATGCTAGTAACATACTAACAACATAAAGAGTAACATAAGTAGAGGTATAAAAAGTGGTATAAAAACATTATACATTTTTATTACAAATTATTATGTATAAAATATATGTATAAATGTATAATATATAATAGTTATAATAAGTATATATTTGTTACAAATATTAAATTATATTAAATTCAAACTGTAAAATAGTTATTTTATTATAAAATATAACATGAAAATAAAAATATACAAAATATAAAAAACAAAAAAATAAATATAAAATAATTTACAAATATATAAAAACGTAAATAGTAATAATACATTGATTCACTAAATTATAATGTAGGTGTCACAAATACACATCAAACAAGTGTACAAGTGCTGCAGTTGCAATAAAGCAGTGACTGTGTTGACTATTACCAGTACAGTACATGTATAGGATGCAAATTGGGAATTAGCCAACAAGTCAGAACTATTAGAGCAGAAAAGAATGACTGACCTGTTGTTATAAGCTTTATTTGGGTAGCTTCGTCCTGCTGTGTAGTTTTGGGATGGGGATTGATAGTTCCCTCCACTGCACCTGAAAACAGAAGAACTGATGATTTAAAAACTGTAAGATATACACAATAAAACAGTGTTCAATTAATGAATGCAAATGTGCGTGGAGGATGGATGACCTGGATGGAGGGGACCAGTGCCGGTTGCTGCCTGGGGCCCATGGTGCTCGATTCGGCCCAGAAGAGGGGAAGGAGTCCCACGAGTTACGTCCAGAATACTGCTCTGCTATGTGATACATTCAGCCTGAGGCGAGACAAACGCACACATACAAAAGCGAATAACTGTAGCTGTTGACTCGTGATGCACCTTGTTCTGGAGAGAAGAAAGTGTCCTGTGAATACTCACCGCACTGATGAGTCTGAGAAACCCTCCACTGCAGATCTCAACAGAGATCACTACACTTTGCCTCGCTTTCGATTTGAGCTTTTCTGAATGAAAGAATGAGAGAAAAATAAATAACAAGGATGAATAAAATTGAAAGCATCCTTTCATAATATCACATGATAACAGTAATGCCTTGTTTTGAATCATTTTATAGGAACATTAGTAGTTTGGATTGTCTTTCAAATGTAAATCTAGAGTATTTTTCACCCAACAAATATCATTCAAGTCCATATTAAACGATGCAGGACCAGTTACTGGTTTAATTATAAAACTTAGGGTTAGGGATCTGACAAACCTTTAGTATAAGCAATATCAACAGTCGTGTTTGATGTAGTACAGTACACAGGAGATTAGAGACATAAAGACAGACGGAAAGTGAGGGAGGGAGGGGACAGCAGAAAGGAAATCTTCAGGATGTGCTCTTGTAAATGATGGTCAATATCAGTTTCCTGAGAGAAAAGACAATATGGCTCCATGGTAGCCACAAGCATCTACACTCTATAGCATATTTGTGGCTACCATGTATAATGTGCTGCACAACACAACGTCCTTAACTGTCAAAGAAATAAATCTCATTGTGATCTTCATGTCGCCCACACACCTAACACACCTTTGAAGATTTTCTAGCACCAGACTGACGCTTCCTCTAGATTTGACTGAGGCAACAGATCAAACGTTCAACGCTGGAACAAGTTCAACCTGAAGCATCTGCAGCAATCCACAGGCTCCTGTTCGTCTTATCTCTGCCCCCCATGCTCCACCCCACCCACACCAACTGTCCTTTATCATCGGAAGAAGCGTAACAAGTGTGCGAGTGTGTTTGAGGTTAAAGGAGGGCATTTGTGCTCTTTTTGGTCCATTAATAGCTCTGCTCTCATACTGTAAATCTCCAGTTGTGCATTCTGGTTCAGATCAGGACAGAGCAACTGCAGGCACTTTGTGTTTGTTAAAGGGTGTCTCACCTCTTATCTGCATCTCATAATAGCACATTTAACACATACTCAGTTGAACACACACGCTTGAACTTTGACACATTCGCTAGATGTATAATACATGGTAAGCATTTGTATGTTTCTCTCTCTCTCTCTCTCTCACACACACACTCATACACACTGCCGTAGCACATAAAAAACACAACATCTATTATGTTGAGAGCTCTTGTTTCTCATAAACAGCAAAGAGATTAAATGGAGAACACATGGAGACTTTTGCCTAGAAATGTCACATGCGTCTCCTCTAGAATTTCAGAAGAGATCTGAACAATAGGCATGTTTCAATCCATAGCCTATATTTTAATGCACATTATGCAATATTGCCAAGTTGTGAATAATATTCCCAAAAAGGGCAAAAAACATATACGCTCACTTGAAGCCATTTTTTTTCTTGGTAAGAAAACATGCACACAAACTACGATGGAAACACATTTACTGAATACATTCCAAGATGTGTATCAAAAAAGTCATGTGATTGAATGTATCTGTTGATGTATGCTGAAATTCTCCAATCATTTAGTCCACTTAAACCCCACCCCTTTCTTACAATCGTCATTCTATTCAGATCTGGCTCCATCCAATCAACAACCAATGAACTGAACCAAGTCTCCACCCTAAATTTTTTTCTACTGATAATTTGTTTCACTTTAATGTACGTCACAATATGGAAAAAAGATCTGTCGCTACTTCTGTTTCATTGCGACTTTAAATTAGGATTCGAAAAAATAGTAATTAAAAAACAGAGATTTCAATATAAATCCAAACACTTCTTATCAAACTCTTCAAAGACCTATTCTATCTTCATTATTTTTTTAGCTCAGTATGCTTACTGCATGTCAACTATTGTCTCGTTTGTTTTTATCTTCTCTGATCGTAAGGAAATGTAGGATACACATCTGAGACAAAGCTGATACTTCAACGAATCTTAACTAGAGCCAAGTCTCCTGAGCTTCGAAAAACACCTCTGTGAAATTTCCTTTTTATTCGCCAACGTTCATGTGAGCGTCCTGTCCCATTGTAATCAAATTTTAAAGCAGACCAACAATGCACTGTCAAACAGGTTGAGTTATATCAGATTACACAAACCAATCCAAGTACATCGCACCTGTTCAGTCCAAACCAGACTCTCACAGCGTACTTTCACCAGTGAGGATACAAAACACAATAATGCAAGACCGACGTGCACAAGTGGGTTGTGTATGCCAATGTTTTTATGACATGCTGCTAATGTAGGTAGCCATAGAAACCCAGCAAACTGTTCCATTGGAAAGGAAGTGGTTCTAACTTCCTGTAAAAATGTGACACTGTTGTGCAGTTGTGGTCATGACCTCACATGCACACACTGCTGAAAAATATGTTTTACAAATGTGTCTGAAACGTCTTCCCTACATCATTTTTTTTTCAAGTGGTTCAATTGTGATTATGGTTGTTATCAGGCCTCATTGGGATGCATGAGAGAAGAGTCCCACATCTCATGGATGAATACAGCTTCTTTGCATTACATTCAAATGAGGTGCGATGCAGACTGACAGTTGGAGAATCACCCGAAGAGCTTCCACTCATGCATCTTTCTCTTACTATAAGCTTTTATGAGTATCTCCAGTTTCAAACACATGCACTTAAATTAAGAAGGAATTACATTAGAAAATAATGGGCCAAAGGCTGTCCAGCACTGTTTGTCTTAAGTTTCATTTTCTCCCATATCTTGCTCTCCTTAATTTAATCGAGTCCATATTGGCAACTACAGTAATTCTGCTTTGTATCATAGTTCTACAGGGATCATATATTTTTTTCTCTGAGGCATACGTATAATGTTAATCAAGGTTTTTTGCACTAAAACACTCATAATTTTAGTATATGTATTTAGTCAATATTCTACTCTCTGTCTGAATTAAACAGGCCATTTTTGCTGTTGTGCCTTTAAGCCTCATATGTAAACTGACTTTTTGCATATGAAATGAGTAACAGCAGGTATGCGGTGATATGTAATTTAGTTAGCGCTTCCCTGTTTCTTAAAATGAGCCTGCATTACATTGTGACAGATACTAAACATACAGATACTGAATTTGCTACATGAACTGTGAAAATCAGGCGGAAATGTTTAAGGATCTTGTTAAAAATCAACTTTTGGATGATTAGTTTTTGGACCCGTTTAACTTACAAAGTTCCAGAAAATTGGATGATATGACCTTTTAAAGGTCAAAGGTCAAATTTAAAGGTCAAACCCCCCAAATAGAGTTTGATACTCCATAGAGAGCCACATAGTCTAGAATCCACATTGATTTCACTGATGCGAACGCTTCACAAAACTCAACAGTAAAGCCAGGAATCCAGTCGAAAACATACGGTGACCGTCCATCGGAAACAGATATCTCACGAGAGCAGAGGGGAACCACAGCAAGAATCAAACAGCCGGAAAGTGAGAGGAAGAGTGGGAAGGAAAAGATAGGGGCGCCACTGCTGTTGGGGCCAGCGAGATTGAGTTACTGGCTGATATACGAGTGAAATTCAGACTCAGTATTCAGTGAAAAACCCCACGCACACTGCAGACGTAAACAAAAGCGGCTAGGCCAAACTATGAGGGGTTTCCTGTTTAAACAACTAAATTAGATGTGTTGTGTGTCTTTTTATCGAAAGCAAAATGCAGATGGTGTTACAGACACAAATACAGAGAACAAACTAAAATGGCACATATCTTATGAGAATTTGAGGTTTTGTTGATCAGTTTCAGTTTCAAACGCAGAACGACATCCAGTTTCAAAACCAGAATCAGTTGGACGTCTTTTACTGACGTATTCCACGTCAAGCAGGACTTTGTTGTGGAGAAAACGGTCTTTTAAAACAGATGCTGATGTGGGACCATCGGTGTAACCGTGCGAACATGATTCTACTACACGGTCAAAAAAATCAGTCACATTTTCTGAGAGAGTAATTCTCACAGGATTTCTGTCTCTATGTCTTGTTCTCACATCCAGCTTTCACTCTTAAGTTGTGGTGCCATTGACGCTTGCAAGTCGTTCAAAAATTGACGTGCTATTGCAGCTGTTGGGGTTACAGTCAGTGGGTTTATGAGTTGATATCCAATCTGAGAGGCAGATACTGACATGTACACATATCTCATATTACTTTAAATAAACAGAGACAGAGACTCGCTCTCACATATGAGGTTTATATCAGATCAAGAGTGTGTGTTGTAACAGGCTGGATGCTTTTGGCGGATTTAGGTCATTAAACATAGGGCAGCTAGGGACTAATTTGATAGAAAATACCTTTGATGTAAGGTAAGCCTGTGAGAAAATAAAAACATACAAACTCTCATAGAAGTCTTCTTTTGAAACATACTCACACATATGCACGCACACACTCTACTCCTGCCCGTTAAAGGAACAGTGGACCCAAAAATGAAAATTGGTGCAAATGATGTTTGAGTGAGATCATGAAGTGTTCCATATGGCTTTTGCACTATATTACAAGTCTCCTGAAGCCACATAATAGTCTTCTGTGATTTGGTGAGAGGAACTCAAGTCATTATTCACTGTTGTAGAACTCAAATATCATTCACCCTTGATGAATGAATGGATTTTGGTGTCACTGACAACAATTCTGGCTCAATGCTTCTTTACACAATTGCAAATGAGATTTGAGAGATGAAGAGTGATATTTTCATTGAGGATGAACTGAAATTGCATTCACTTCATCATACTCTATGCTTTCAGAAGACGTACTAGCCACATGTACCACTTAACAGTACTTTTATGACCCTTTTTTGTCACTTTCCGAACTCCCCTTGTCAATATATGGTAAGCTTTCAATATCTGGAAAAGAACAATGTGATTCTTCAAAATATAATCTTTTGTGTTCCACAGAGAACTGAAAACCATTCCAGTTCCAGTGAATTATGGCTGAATTTTCTCTTTAAATGCAAAACTCTCTGTAACACACTTGAAGTTTGCAGGAAATCCCAATGTTAAGCAGATATTTACATTACTCATTCAACTATTTTCAATTCTTTTACAACTGTTGGGGATATGCCAATGCTTCCGTTTCTCTTCTCTCTTATGCTGCTAATTCTGCTGCTAGCTTAAGTGCTGCTAATGAATTGGGCCAACAGGGATGACAGGTGACCATGGGGCCCCGCAGGAGGGTAACGTAATGCATGCATGTGGGTGTTCTTTGGCAGATAACAGAGGAAATCTCACTCATACAAAGAGTTATGGATGATACTGCTCGTAGGGAGGTTGTCTGAGAAAGTTCACTACAGACACACACACACACACACAAAGGCGGTGTCTTTTATTAGATCTGTGTTGAGCCATAATGGCAGAGATCAAGATCGCCAGCTATAATAACCTTACTTCCTGTACAAAAGTATTCACCAGAGACCGGCTTGCTATTATATCACACACACACACACACACACACACACACACACACACACACAACTGCATTATGTACAGAAGGATCTCCTCTGCAGCTAACTTCATAATTCACTTTGAGTTGTAGAGACTTGCACAGGATTTATTGCAAAACATTCACAGTCAGTCACATTACTGCACAAAGTAAAGTAAAAGAAACCACAAGAAGCACAAAGACAGAAAAATTGAGCCGGAGGGGCCGGTATTTAAGTGGCATGGAGAGGAGAGATGAGTGTTTCTCTCCTGGGACGCACAAGCGTTCTTACCTTGCAGGTCAGAGAGGAAGAGAAGGGCACTGCTTCCTGTTTGCCCACTGCTCGAATGCAGTGTACCTTTAAATGTTTCACCCTTTACCTTTAAAGGTACCGGATGACAGCGCTGACAAAATGTGTATACGCTCTGTCTCTCTCTCTCCCTTTCTCGCTCACACACACACACTAAAAGAATGATAGGACTTACTTACTAAACGCCACTGAGAGACAGGAAGTGAGCTTCTATTGTCAAAAAGGCGAGTGTGCCTGATCCATTCTGTCTTGTCCTTTCGTACCTCTCTCTCGCTCAACACACTCTCTTGCTTTCTCTCACATTTGCACCCTCTTCTTCTGCCTTCTCCTTCAGTAGACAAAGAAAGGGAAGGAATGGTACGAGAAAGCAGAGAGAGAAATAGAGGGAGAGACAGTGAAAGAGGTAGAGAGAGTGGTGTTGAGAGATGATAGCCCAACCCCCTTCTACCAGCCAGTCTGCTTTCATTTATTTTCCCTGTACAGCCCCTCCCCCACCTCCACTCTATCCTCATTTTCTCCCTCTCTCTCTCTCTCTTCACACCTAAAGAGTACAGTATGTGTTTCCAAGGAAACCAGTCATAAACTCTGCTCACTGCACATCAGCTCAATGCTACAGAAGATGTTCTGAGCTCAAAACAACGATCTCACCTGAGAAGAAAAACACATGCAAACATGGAGTGCACGAGAGTTCCTGAGGGAGATTACGTGCAATTGAGAATTTTGCATGGCTGCTTATGAAGATTTATCTGTGTGGACCGCATTGTCTGATTTATTTTGTTATTTGTTTAGTGACTTTAGATATGAGGGTGTGCATGTTGTTCAGATGACTTTCCCTCTTCTGCACGTACCACATACAAACCTTGCAGAGTAAATAAGATTTTGTCCACCTGGAAAAAAATACAGTTGCCTGACTGGTAACAAAAAATTCTTACTATTATTGAGAAGTGTAAAGAAATGTGTTCTTATTGTAATACATGGTAATCTTGGTAATTTTATGTCCAAAAACCTACTCTACGCAAGTATGTGAATTCCTAAATGTTTCAGAACGCAATTCAGAATGCATCACAAATACATTTGAACATTCCTTGAGGAATTCTCATTATTGCTACAAGGCACCTCTACAGTCGGTCTTCTCTTTCAGAGTAAGTTAAGCTGATATGGCTAAGCGGTTTTAAGAGAATCTTGCTGAGCAAGTTAGTTTAAAGGGGTCATATGATGCGATTTCAAGTTTTCCTTTCTCTTTGGAGTGTTACAAGCTGTTCGTGCATAGATATGCTATAGTGTCAAGGTAGCTAAATAAAATCCAGTTTAATGGCACAGACATTTGAGGGTAACTCCTTTAGTACAAGTATAAAAACATGTTAAGGAACTGTACACTTGCAGTGGGTTGGCCAAGCACTTTCTGCAATTGAGTACTTTGCAGAAGTAAGTTAGTTTCTAGCCAAGTTCTTGTAATTTACCTTTTTTCTCCGTCAGTTTGAATAATTTGTTAAAATTGGAATTGGATTTCACCTTGTCCTGTTATAATGTTAATAATTTAACTTTAACAATGTTGAGATCAGAGTGTTTAAATCAGACGTTTCAGATAAGACATTTGATATCAAATTGTTAAAATCAGAGGTTTGAGACCAGAAGTCTAAAATCATACTATAGCAGTTAGACAAGATCAAACGTTTGAGATCAGTGTTTTCATCAGAAATCATACGTTTTATATCAGACTGTTAAAATCAGAGGCTTGAGATCAGAGTTCTGAAATCAGAATGTTGCACAGAAGAGATCAGAAATTTGGTTTAGATTAGATTGTTCAAGTCAGATGATTGAGACCAGAAGCTTGATATCAGACCGATGAAATCAGAGGTTTGAGATCAGAAGTATCAGGCATTTGCATTTAGACAAATAAGATCATAAATTTGAGATCTGCTGTTAGAAAGTGAAGATCAGATGAAAGAATCTTAGAGTTACTTGGCAGCCTGACAGTAAACCAGTCCAAGCAGATATGATACGTGAAGCAGATTCGACAGAGGTAGAACTACTGTACACAGCTAGCTGACGAGCTCCAAAACGATGGTGGTCCAGTAATGTCAGCTTCCTCAGAACCACAGATTCCCATATGAGGTTGTGAAGTGCTTGGATTGGATGTTTCCAAAACCAAGTTTCCTTCATTCCTAAACCATAATAACCACCACCATTGCGACTCAAACAGCTGGACCACTGTGGTCCAAACCAGAACCAAGCATAATGTTTCAATTTACCGCTGAGCTGTAAAAGGTGCTCAGTATGCATGAGAAGGTTAAAAGGGTGGTTTGTGTTTAATTTCAGAGTGCTATAATTACATATTTAGGGTGTTTTTGCTTAGATTTAACACTACACTCTTCAAGTAACTTAGTAACTTTCATCTTTCCAAGGTTTCAGCAGACACTTAGTAAGTATGTGAGGAAAAACAAACCTGGTCGAGGTTCAGCACATACAAACTTGGTCTCCAAAAACACAGCTGAATCAAATATCTAAGCTGTCCTCACAAAAGATTAATTCTGCAGTTACAGAATTCCTATTTCTGTGTTTGAACTCTGTTTTGGGTTTCAATTCAGGAAGGTTCATTTCAGTCTACAAGGTTACAAAGCACAACAGATCTCATTTAACGGACATCACGGTTTCATTCATTACAGCTCTAGCAAATGACTCGGGTTAAGCATCTATTTTTAGAAGGATATTTTAGCAGCTCACGGTTGCTTGTGGTAAAGCTCCAGTGAATGTAGGTCAGTATGTGGAGATAACCACGGCATGTGTGTCATTAAGCCCCCTGCAGGCCTGTGCAAACAATAGCCTGCCAATGCCCCCCCCCCCCGGAAACATTTACAGTATACAGTGGATTGATTTTAAGTAAACACAGTAATTTTCATTACCATACTTCCTCTATGAGTTGACATTATGCCGTTTTCTAAAAACCAGTGCATTTTGAGGCAACGTTTGCATCTTACAATATGAAAACTAGCATGCCGTGGGGATTGTAATCTCATGATGGCATTTATTTAATCACATGGAACCAGAGAGACAGTGTAAGCGATACCAGTAACTACAGTTGCCGGCGATGATGTGAGGCAATACATCTGTAATGCTTTCAGACACACACACACACACACACACACACACACACACACACACACACACTGCTGTGAGAATAATGAATGACTGCTTTAGTGCGGATCAATGTGCACGTAATGCACATATACACAACATTTAGGTATATGGAAACACATGCCCATGCTAATTTGCACATAAAAACCCCATGCATGTACCTCTAAGTATTATGAGATGTTCAGAATAAAGAGATGATCTTTACTTTCTTGATGGTCTTACCTCCTCTTCTTTTCTTTCACGTCCTCTTTTTCTCCCTTTTTTCCTCCTATGTCCTTCAAAGCAAATCCAAACCTTTCCTCTCCCTTCCCAAGTAAATCCTGTCGACTCTGTTCCCCACTTCTCTCCTCCCTCTTTCCCCTCTCCTCTCCTCTCCTCTCTCCGATTCTCACAGCAGACTTATCCACGTGCACAGCCTGGGGGCGGAGCCACTGCTTGCTGCTCCTGTACTCTGCTCAGTTGTCAATCATCTCACTTCAGCCAATCAGAAGAGAGCAGCCTGTGTCAGTCAAGGGATGCCAGCGAATATGAGCCTTGGAGGTGGGGGGAAAAAGTGGGAGAGAGAGAGTGTGTCTGCCTTGTATGTGTGTGTTTTGGAACAAGGCCAACACACTGTGTGCTATTTTTAAACCTCACTGTAGGGTGGCAAAAGACTCCATTTTCTGAAAGAATCGGGTATATTTCAAAGCCCTAAAAATATCTATATGCTCAATTAAATCTGTTTTGATTTAAGAAATATGAAATTGTGGAATTCTTCATGGGATAATTATGGTCTGTAATGGTATTTTGATGTAACTGTCTCTCCATGTAGCAATGGATGGGGTTGCTACAGAGTTTTTAATGGACTAAAAACTGCATTGATACCATATTAACAATTCTGAGCTCAGCTAGATTATACTGATACATATAACAACACCAGGGTGTTGCTATGTGGTTGTTTGGGTGTTTGCTTACCGAACTCAAATCAAGAAAGCTCTGAAATTGGTTGCTTGTTCAATGTAAGTCTATGGCATGAGAATTACAAGTGTGACCTGACATGAGGAAAAAAAAACTTGTCTGATATGCAGAAAGTTTTCAGCAGGAGATTAAATGTGATAGGAGATGATAGGCACTAATTATGGCAAGCCGTTTTAGCTTAAAATATTCCCAGCATTACTCGTCGTAATTGCATTTTTACTAGTAACAATTCAATTAGAGAGCTCTACAATTAAATTATTACTAGTAACAATGCCAATCAGAGAGCTCTCTAATTCAATTTTTACTAGTAACAATTATGATTAGAGAGCTCTCTAATTCAGTTTTTACTAGTAACAATTCCAATTAGAGAGCTCTACAAATGAACTTTTGCTAGTCACATATGTGTCACGAATCCGGTCCGTGACCTTCCGGCCGATTGACACCAGAGGTCGCTCTCCCATTACATTGACTCTCACACCACACAGACTGTTACACATCACCCTGGACTGCATTTCCCATCATCCATTGCACTTATTACACACACACAGCTGCTTCCAATGAGAAACGCTTTATAAGCCATGGACTTCCTCGTTCTCACTGCCGAGTATTGTTTAGCATTTATCGCTCACCTAGGGATAGCTACTTTACGGAGCCTGCTCTATCTTTCCCAGTTTATTCGTATTCTTAGTCTTGCCTTGCCTGTTTTTTCCCGTGTTTTGATTCTCGCCTGTGTATTTCGGATTACCCCCTTCGTCTTGCCGTTTGAACTCTGCTTGCCCCCTGACTGGATTATTGCTGTGTACCTGGGTTATCTCTCTTTGCCTTGCCCTGTTGGATATTGTTCACCGTCGATCGACCCATGCCCGTTTACTGGACTGCTCTTATATTTTGCCCGTACCATACCTGTTCGCTGGTGTTTCGACCCTGCCTGTGTTTGTGACCACGTCTTTTAAATAAAAGCTTGCATATGGATCCGCATGCCACTCGTCTCATCGGCTCCATTACAATATGTCTCCATTGACTTCCATTCATTTTTAATTGCAGAGCTCTACAACTGAATTTTTACTAATAACACTTCCAATTAGAGAGCTCTCTAAATAAATTTTTACTTGTAATAATTCCAATTAGAGAGTTCTCTAATTTAATTCTTACTAGTAAAAATGCAATTACAGGGCTCTATAATTAAATTTTTACTAGTAAAAAACACATTAAAGATATGTTTAATTGCAGAGCTCTGTAATGAATTAAAGAGCTCTCTAATTCAGTTCTTACTACTAAAACTGAATTAGAAAGCTCTCTAATTGGAATTCTTACTAGTAAAAATATATTTAGAGAGCTCTCTAATTGGCATTGTTATTAATTAGAATCTAATTGTAGAGTTCTCTAATTGTATTGTTGAATTGAATAGTTACTTGTAAAAATGCAATTACGATGAGTAACGCTTGGAATATTTTAAGCTAAAACGGCTTGCCTTACACTAATAGGTGATAGTGATAAGTGAAAGGAGCAGAAGACAAGAAAGCAATAAGATAGGAAAAATAAGAATAGTAGACGGTAGGATAGGATAGGCCAGAATAGGGATAGCATAGGTCAGGACAGAACAGCATTAGGAACAAGAATAGGAAATGCAAAGGATATGAAAAAAATCATATGAATAGGATCGTATGGATATAGGACAGCAATATAAATATAAATATAAATATAATAGAATAGAATAGAACAGAACAGAACAGAACAAGACAAGATATAAAAGGATAGGATAAAAGGACAGGATATGATAGACAACAATAGGAATGGAATAGAATAGAAAAAAGGCTAGGAAAGCATAGGATAAGACAGGATAGGGCCTGATAGGAAAGAAAAGAACATAAAATAGAATAGAATATGGCAGGATAGGACAGATTAGAATAAATATGACAGGATAGGATAGCACAGTAGTAAAAATACGAAATATGACTATGAAAAGCATAGGACATGAGAATAGACTAGAATAGAATAGGACTGGATCAGAAAGAACAAGAAAGAATGGGATAAGACAGGAAAGGTTAAAAATGGGAATAGGATATAATAGAACAGAACAGAATACAATAGGGCAGGATAGAATTGGATATTTATAGGATAGCAATAGGAGTAAGAAAAGAATAGAATAGAATAAGAAAAGGCAAGGCAAGAACTGTGTAGGGAAGAGTATGAATAGGTTAATGAAAATAATATGATTAATAGAATAGAATAGAATCTGTCTGGCTAGAATAGAATAGAAGTGATGATGATGATGTGAGGTGTAGCCAAATACGGTGTCCCATACTCGGAATTTGTGCTCTGCATTTAACCCATCCAAGTGCACACACACAGCAGTGCGTAGTGAACACACACACACACAACCGGGGAGCAGTTGGGGGTTTGGTGCCTTGCTCAAGGGTCTCACCTCAGTCGTGGTATTGAGGGTGGAGGGTCACTTCCCCCACCTACAATCCCTGATGGTACCGAGACTCAAACCCTTGACCTTTGGGTTATAAGTCTGACTCTCTACCTATTAGGCCACGACTGCCCCTGAATAGAATAGAATAGTATGGAATAGGAATAGGACAGGATTCGATACGATAGGAAAGAATGGGGATAAAAAAAGAATGGTAACAGGAAAGGAGATATTTTAAGAGAAAAGACGAGTGTGAGATATGAGAATAGATTCTGAGAATAGAAAATAGCAAAGTTGGAAATGGATGGACTGGATATGATAGAACATAATAGGAATAGGTTATATGATACAAAAAATATGATGGTGACATTTGAGTATAGATGAGAAATGTAGAGCATAAGACAGGACAGGATGACATAGTAGAGGAGAGGAACAGAAGGGAACAAGATGATAGAAGAACAGAGGGGAACTCAAAATGCTTGTGCATTCCTGGCAGTGTCTGGTCACAGCCACTGTGCATTCCTTTGAATAGACTAGAAAACTTTGTTGGCATTAGTGGAAGTGCATTAGCATGGTTCAAATCGTACTTACCTGACTGCCATCAATTCGTAACAGTGAATGAAGAGGTATCATATCAATCACAAGTGCAGTATGGAGTACCTCAAGGCTCAGTACTAGGGCCATTACTTTTCACGCTTTACATGTTACCCTTGGGAGGTATCATCAGGAAACACGGTGTTAGCTTTCAGTGTTATGCTGATGACACTCAGCTCTATATTTCATCGGGCCCGGCGAAACATACCAATTTGAAAAACTAGCGGAATGCATAGTCGATATAAAAAAACTGG
>NW_015632463.1:181650-233701 GCF_001515625.1 Sinocyclocheilus rhinocerous
ACTTACACATTTCTATTACTCAAATCCGTTAAAGGATTGTTAGGCTGCATTAATTAGGTCAACTGGAACCGGTGAACACTTCTCATAACACCCGATGTACTTGCTACATTGTTAGAAGAATGGCATCTACGCTAATATTAGTCTGTTTCTTTCTTATTCCGAGGTCACCGTAGCCACCAGATCCAGTATGTATCCAGCCCAGATGGTGGATCAGCACCTAGAGACGACCTCTACAGCCCTGCATTTCAGCGGAGACCAGAACAAATAGATGAGCCCCAGAGATATATCCCCAGTGAAGACCTTGTCTCCTAGATGGCCATCGGGACAAGACCACGGAGTCAGATGAGTCCTCTGCACAATCTAACTTTGCTGCAGCATGGATCAACCTGCTGGTTCATCTGGCCGGAGGAGAACTGGCCCCCCAACTGAGCCTGGTTTCTCCCAAGGTTTTTTCTCCATTCTGTCACCGATGGAGTTTTGGTTCCTTGCCGCTGTCGCCTCTGACTTGCTTAGTTGGGGACACTTAATTTCCAGCGATATCATCGACTTGATTGCACAGATACTATTTAAACTGAACTGAGCTGGACGATGACATCACTGAATTCAATGATGAACTGCCTTTAACTGAAAATTGAGTGTTTACTATTGTTCTTTTGCATTGACACACTATCTGTATTGTTAAAAGCACTATATAAAGGTGACTTGACTTGACAGCTGGGTAGACCCACAGCTTCCGACTGAGACTGAGGCACTTAGACTGAGCTATTGAGGCAGTGGGTGAAAGGAGGAGGGGGTCTTGCCTACGTGACTTTCTGTGCATAGCACCCACGTACCCCATCTGCCCTGTCCCCATCCTATCAAATAAGGAGAGAAGTGTTCAGGGTGAGTACAAACTAAAATTTGATAAACATGGAGAGACGGTGCATCACAAAAAACACACAGACCATAAGAAATGAGACAGATTCTGTCTAACTTCCCATAGCAACAGCTCCAGTGCTGCACGGTCTCCATTGGGTGAGTCAGCCGGCTGCATGATATACCAATGTCGGCATGCCAGCCAATCAGACGCTCTGTCTGGCTGAGCTGGATTAAACATGCTCACCATGGTAACAGAACTACACACCTGAGTCAGTCAAACATGGAGTTCTGACATCCATGAACCACATGTGACCGCTGACTCCATGCAAAGAGAAAAACCAGATGTCATAAATCAATACTGTTTATGTGTTCGCGGTAGCATAAGGACATACATAAGACAGACTCACACTGAACAGTGATGCATGAAATAACTTATTGGAATTCCTCTGGTGCTACAGAGCCATAAAAGATGCATTTAGTTTTGAGTGGCTGTGTGGTATGCTTCATATCTGTGGCTCTGAATTATAATTCCAACTAGATTATGCATGTGCAAAGGTTGACACCACTATATTACAGGGAGTTGCTAGGGTATTCTGGATGATTTCTAGGGTGTTACAGGTAATTTTGGTCTCTAGATATAGTAGTAGTAGTAGTAGTAGTAGTACCTTTTATGGGTCAAGTCTCTTTTTATTGTATGTCTATGGGATTTTATTTGATTGTATTATTTAAAAATAATTCACAATCATACGTCTACGCACACCTCATTAATATACAGCACAATTTAAGGTAGTGTCATCCATGTCCATAGCGCAACATAAAATTTAACACAGGTTATAGGTTTGTTCAGATCACTAACAACATCAAATTAGAGATATGCTTTTATTTGGATGGGACAATGCAAAAATAATCCATATTACATAATAACCAATTTCATGCACCATATTTTACTTATATGAAATGTGTTAAATGATTCTAACAATTCGTGTCAGCATCATAAATAAAAAATTATATAAAAACTAGATGAAAATCCATAAATGTGAACCAGCTCTGCTTGGGAACAGCTACACACTTGAAATATGATGCTCAGTCAGTGTCATCATATTTTAACCCTGATGAAGCCATGATTATTGGTCAGGGGAGAGTTAAAAGACCCACCTCTTCTCCATGATGATTGGTTCTCCCAGCTGTTCATCTTCCTGAGCTCAATCAGGAAGAAGCTCTTCACAAACTGGTACCAATGGCACTTTTCTACTGGCTGCAGATGCATCAGCATCAGTGGCATCATTTCCCATCCCACTGCAGGGATGAAGGAAAAATCCCAGCTGCTGTACTGCTGTGCAGTTGACAAGAAAGAGAGAGAGAGAGAGAGAGAGAATAAGTTTTCATAGTGTTTTGTTTCTGTAAAGGTGACCAGATGTCGTGAGGTATGTCAGATTTTTGAAACACGGCTGCTAGTTCTCTAGCAATAAAATATATTTTTTATTTTTTAATACAACATAAAGTCAGTATGCATAATTCAACAAATAAATAAACAATATTACAATTTGTGTAAATAAATATACAAATAAATGTTGAAAGAACGTTGACAAATAATCAACAACCCATGTAAATATCTTAGACATTTCTGTATTCAAATAGTGCCATCTAGTGGAAAAGAGACGCACAAGTAACGAACATCTTTAAACACAATTTAGTGAGTGCGTAGCAGGACAGATCTTGCTCGTTATATCTACGAAGTAACATAGTTCGCAACTCAGCTATATTTAATACATGTATTCATCACCTTACCTGTGGGATGAGCTGAAAACCGATCTTTTCGCGTGTATGAGCTAATGAGGAAGAACTGCGCAAGTTAAATTAATTTAAGAATGCTCCATAGAGCCTTTCTGCACCTGTAACCGCCATCTAGTACAGGTATCCTACCCTCCATCAGAGCTTAATTATTACTATTAATTATTACTAATGAGCCGAGACTAGAGGAGTTGCTTTTACTCACAGCCGCGACTTTTACTAAAGATGAGCGGTTGAGTCACTGAGTGACGTCAGTGCGATTCATCCCACGAGCTGGAGTGTCACTTGCGCACACGAGCTCGTGCACTACATAGCACGTTTTTTATTTTTTTTATTAATTAATTATTTTATTTATGTCAATAGATTATTTTAAGTTTGCTTGTGCACTTCAACGCCCTGTTTTAGTAATAAATAAGTAGTGCGAATTCAGGTAAATTGGGACAATCTTTCCCATTGAGATAACTGGGAAAACTGGATCGATTATCCTGAACTAACCCTAAATAAATTCCAGAAAACAAGTATCCTCCTGAGAACCATAAAAATAGTTTTGTGATTTTTTTTATGTCATTACATTGGTTGGAGCATAAGAAACAAAGGGAGAAAAAAAATGGAAAAAATATATTTTATTCATATATTATGCTATGCTCTTTGTAGAGGACACCAAGACTATGTTATATATATACAAGGGTGTAACTTTGGTTTGAGAAGTGGGGGGGACACAAAATGGGGGAAATTTTTTTCGATTTGAATTTCCTGCATCTACATACATTTAGGGACTATGGTGATACAAAATCGAGGAAATAATTAAGTTGATTAATGATCAATTCTGCCAAAAAGAATAGTAGGCTACTAAACTATGTATAAGAAAAAGTCAGTGGCAAATTCTTTAAATATGAAAACGCAGGCTAATTACAGTCTGTGTGTCAGAACAGCCGGCATTGTAGTCTACTCTCCCAGGATCAGGAAACAGTCCTCCATAAAATGTGCTGCACACATCTGAATATTCGAGTTGAACTGTTCTGGAACAGTGTTGTAAATACAACTTAACCACTGATTTCTAGTCGTGTCCTCTTTTGGAAGGCCAAACACAGTAGTTTTGCTTTCACAACGAAACACACAGCGTCACACATGACAGCCTAGAGTGAGGAACGGCCGGCGGGCTTGAGAACGGCGCGGCCGGTGGGCTTGACCTTTAACCAAACTTTGTACAAAGATGATTCTCAATTATGTTATAAAAAATATACCAGAATGATTTGATATACTATTTTACATTATGCAATATGTGCGTAAAATGTCCATAAGTTGGTGTTCCCATTCTATACAATGTATATACATTGCATCTAATGTGCATATTAATGTGTTCTTGGGGCAAACAATAATGGAAAAAGGAAGTGTTATAATGGGAGCAATAACTTGGCAACATTTTCATAAAAATATCTCATATTTCTGAATATTGATCTATAATTTCTTTCCCTATTGACCCCAAAACGCCTGATTAACATGCCATTTGTCCTGGTGCATTCTACAGAAGACATGTATGAAAATGACGCCCTGTTTTGTAACAAAAAATCATATTCTGATTTGAAACCCCATAACATTTTTCTAAAATGTTGATTTATGACAAACTATTTGAAAATTAGTCAGATTTTAATGATAATTACAAAACAGTATCATATTTCCCTAAGAGTGCTAAATTTTATTATACTGTCAGTATCAGTCATTTTTAAAGATCAAGGAGAAGGTGTGTTTATGATCAAACCTCCAAATATTTGGTATCTCTAAAAAGCCTAAAAAGCTCTGTACAGGACATCCAGACTTAAAACTGTGGCATGTATGGTCTCAGAGAAATTCACTAAAATATAATGTCCTCTACAGAGGACATAGGTCTATGCCTGGGTCCCAGGAGGAATAAAACTTTAATTTACAGTTGGTACGTAATAGTTTTCTGTAATTTATTGTCTTAAAGGAACAGTTCGCCCAAAAATAAAAATTTGCTGAAAATGTATTCATCCTCAGGCCATCCAAGATGTAGATGAGTTTGTTTCTTTATCAGTGCAGATTTGGAGAAATTTAGCATCACGTGCTCACCAATGGATCCTCTGCAGTGAATGGGTGCTGTCAGAATGAGAGTTTAAATTCAGTGTTAAGCATCACAATAATCCACAAATAATCCACAAAACTCCAGTCCATCAATAAACTTCTTGTGAAGCTGCATGTTTGTAAGATACAAATCCATTCATTATTGAGTCCATAATCCATACTAATGCTGCTTCCAGTGAAAAAGTCCATCCCCTGCGGCCCTCTTACAACATCCACCATCATATTTGTTTAGAACGGTTTTGGACTGTTTTTGCTTGTAAACGGTGCTTGATCTAAGAATTTATCTCCTGATTCAGACAAGATGAGGTTTATAGAGAAATAGACTGGAGTCGTGTGGATTACTTGTGGGTTAGTATGATGATTTTATCAGCTGTTTGGACTCATTCTGACGGCACCCATTCACTGCAGAGGATCCATTGGTGAGCAAGTGATGTAATGCTAAATTTCTCCAAATCTCTACCAATTATTATTATTTTTTTTACCTGCCCTGTACATAAAAAAAAGACAGACGATGAATTGGATAGTATGAATGAAAGTCTATTATTTGATTGTCCACTATATGGAAAAAGACAAGTCGAATCAGTTAGAACATATGTAGCAAACAAGGGAACAGTCAGAACAGGTTAATGTTTTAGTCAAGTCAATAATGTTGGCTATATGTAGAGTTTTACAACATTAATAATGTTTTCCTGTTGGAGTGGTTCAGTAAATAATCCCTGTTCTTGTGCTTGTCCTAAACTAGCTCAAAAAATGTTTGTGTATACTAGTGTGGTTGTGTTATCCTCTACAGTGCAATCCAGTGTAGTGGTCAAAGGAAGCTAAAAAAATTGGGATGCAGACCACCCACTAGGTAACTATGGCAACAAGTCAACCTTACAGTGGTGGGCAGCCAGTCATTTTTGGAGGAAAGCTCACTAGTAAGTGCGAAAGTTAACATATAAAAACACTTGTGTGTGTGTGTGCATTGTGTATACTTCAAAGAGTACGGTTCTCCACATATACATAAATATCGTGAGCATACTTTTCCTTAAAGTTTTATTGAAGAGTATAAAAGTTACTACCACTGTTATAATTTAGATAGATATATGTATAAATTATCATTAATTTATTAATAAAACATAAAATACACAAACTAATGTCTCTTTGTTTCTTCTTAGGTTTAAAGTAAAATAAAATAAATTAAAATAGAAAATAATAAAATTAAATGAAAAAAAATATATATATAATATACAGAATATATTTCTTCTTGGGTGAAAAATAAAATAATGAAATACAATGTAAAATATACAATAAAGTAAACATTTGCAAAGTTGGAAAATCATGACAGTACACAAAATGTGGTATTCCACTAATTATTGTTTTCAATTAAATTAAAATTATTTAATTCAAATACTTTTTTTATACAGTGAATTGAATATGCTGTAAATTAAACAACCAAATTGTAAACAGGCTACAAGAGGATCAAATCTATGTGCAACTACTTACTGACCCTTTTTTATATGTTAATTTGAGAAGTAATATTTAGCGCAGTGTTTATGGTACCCACAATCAGGCAATTCCAGGCCAATCCTCATTGCTTGTTGAGA
The DNA here is from genome assembly GCF_001515625.1 of Sinocyclocheilus rhinocerous. Taxonomy (NCBI): domain Eukaryota; kingdom Metazoa; phylum Chordata; class Actinopteri; order Cypriniformes; family Cyprinidae; genus Sinocyclocheilus; species Sinocyclocheilus rhinocerous. Next base: position 187,986 of record NW_015632463.1, read on the forward strand.
CGCTGTTGTCATGGTAGTCAGTGCATGAAGAGAGTGAAGAAGAGAAGTACAAGCGCTTCACGAAATGAGAAAGAACCTCTTCAAAATACATGCAAGCTCTTGACCTTCAGAACCAATGAGAGCAATCACACACACATACAGTATACACAAACTTAAACTCACACAACTTCAAACAAAACAACATCCCTAGTAATGAATCACGCACTTGATTTAATGCCTTGCACTTCTATCTGCTACACCATTCAAATGGCTTCCTTTGTTGACAAACATCTATAGGCTAAGTGGGAAGTATTATTTACACAGAATCCATAAATGCAATTTAAAAACGGTCAATGAACATCAGTCACTAGGGGGTGCTATGACTCTTTGCTGGTTGCAGTCTGTCTATCAGTCTCTTCCATTTAATTGCACTGAAAGCTAATTCCACTTATACAAATTAAATTGTAAATTGAACACATTTCAGCTCACTCTGACCCTGCTGGGGTTGCAAATTACTTATTTGTTTTGGTTTGTTTATTTCAACATGTTCAAAATGCAGACTCACATCAAAATATTGGGCAATATTTTCAGCTTATCAACTTCAGACTAATGTACATTAAAATAAACCAGAAATGGGTTTTGATTGTTTGAAAGCATACAAACAGAGGACAACAGAACATTTTGTGTTTATGGCCCGGCCCTAAATCACCAATTATTGGCGTCAACAGGAAATACATGATCGTTATGGTTCACTTAGACCCAGTGTAATGCCATCCATCAATCAAATCTGAAGTCAGTTATAGACTGAAAATGAGAACAGACCAGTGAGGATACGTTTATTTCACATCATCTATAGCCCTGCGTTAATGTTGCATTATGGCTTTATTGCAAATTTATTACTGTGCATTATGTATTTTATAATGGCTTTATTACAGATTCTCTAAGAGCCACTGTATTATATAAAAGCCATTTAATGTCCCAATACTTTCTGATTCACATTTTGCACGTATACGCATTTAAAATTGACAGTCTTTCTCTTCCAGGAAGAATTAGCAAAAATATTGGTGATACTGAACTATCTACATTTTTATCCAATCAGATGATCTCTAGAATGAGAATGTCCCACCCACTAATGATATCACCTGCTAGCAAGAAAATTAAAAAAGGGGAATGGGACTTGAGATACATCGCTCTCAAACTTACAATTTAAGGAAATATATAAATATCAGAAAGTCACAAATTCAGGCCATATTGTGACGAGTTGTATGTGATGTTTCATATCATATCGGTAGTTTTTATTAATATTCAGTTTTTTTTTAATATTCACTTTAATATACATAAATATTAAAGTTTCAGTAATTTTGTGTGTTTTTATAATTTTTTAGTAGTTATTTAATACTTATGTCTAGTTTCTTTAATTAATTAATTAATTAATTAATATGATTAATCATATCATATCATATCTGTGTAACAGTGATAATATAGATTTATGGTACATCGTTTCGAATTTCACTTTTTAATTAATTTTATTTATTATTATTATTATTAATTTTAATTAATTTTTATTTAACTTCTTTGTCGCAATTTGTTATTAAAAGCCTAATTTATTGCCCTAATTAAAATCTCAGTAAACACACTTAGCCGCTATAAAAGCAATAAGGCTGTCACAATCAATGGCTGAAAATATCTGAGCCTGAGTCGCATGATAGAACATGAAAAAACAGAACACGCTCTATTTCTAAATGTTTGACAGGAGCGTCATATGTTTGTTAATTATGAAGCTGTTATGAAAGCACATCAGCTTTGCTTTTTTCTGCTGCTGGTCATATGGCTCACATCAGCTTTTTGGGCACAGCTGGCTGAGGTCAAACTCTCTCCTTGTTCTGCAACATGCTGACAGAAAGTTTCTGAGCCTGACTAGATGTGAACCAAACGAGACATCTTACTGACATCTGAGGGTTGTGATTATTGGTTGCAACATTATTGGACAGTGATTGCTAGGCTTACATGTATCTGCACACACAGACCTCACAGATTTAATTCATACAGAATTTGAGAACCTATCAATCATAAAATTATGCACATTTGGTGCTTCCTACTGTATGCGATTATGAAATATTTTAAATTAATTCAACAATGCTTTGACCTACTAATAAGAGTGTAGTAGGAAACGCTCAGCTATATTTAAGTCATTATATGTTTAAATCCATTCCAGAGATTTTGCCACAAAATTTGCACAAAAATGGGTCAATGACATGAAAGTAATTTTTCAGATCTGTTAAGTTAACCCTATAAATTCATTTCTAAGGCCTCAAAATTATCAACATGGTCAAAACGTTGCTGAAAAACCTGTTGTACACAAATACTGTCTGATTGATAGTTTATAATTTTTTGTAAGAAAAAGGCCTTGATAAACGTTTTTTTGCTTTCAAATCTTTACTGGTTTTTATAAAGTAAATGCAGGAATAACTTTTTATTCTTAGTAATATTTCAAGATGAACATTTACTGGACTGAAACAACTAGATTATCTTAATTTAAAAAAAAAAAAGAAAAGTCCTGTTAAAATGTCATTCAATCATTGTACCACATTGCGTAAGTTTTGCCCCCACAATAAAAACTACAGAGCTTTGATAAAACATTTAAACATCATCTTACTTAAGATATATTATTGGGAGATAGAGTGACAGCTGATATTTATATACATTTTATGTAATTCGCCTACTGTTATAAAGATCTCGTTGGCTTTAAAGGGCTAAATTCAAAACTACTAAATTCAAATCAGTTTGAGATTATTCTATAGTTAAAAATAGAGATGGTAAAAAAGAGGTAAACATGAAATTGGCATAAGTAGTTTGCATAATATTATTATTTTGAAAAATAAGTAGAGAAGCAATATTGTTGTCACGGTCAAGGTGTGTGGAGGCAGGCAGGATGACAAGGATTCAAATAAGGATGTTTAATGTAGAGACAACAAGGCAGATACGGGTAGATGAGACACACACACTCAGGGTAACATTCACAATAACCGACAATACTAGATTACAAGAGACAGGAACTTATAGGGCAAATAACGAGGGGCAGACAGGTGAACACAATGAGGGTAATTAACTAATGATTATACGGGCTAAACCAACACAAGGGGAAGAAACCACAACAAACAGTCCACGGGGGTGTTACAATTGTTTTTAAAATAATATTAAAAATGTCTGCCAAATATGATATATGATATGATAATATGATATTACTTAATGGTTACATCATGTCATTATGTTTTTTTTTTTTAATGTGTAAATTGGTATAAATGCTTTAAAAAACACAAAACCAGCATGAAAACAAAGGTTTTATAACTTACATTTTAAACGAGAGTTTTCATGTTAAACTAGATTTCTGCCTTTCATCTTCTTGGATCCATATTCGTTATGAAGCCAAATGCCTAAAAACTTCAGATTCAGATCAGATTCAGATTATGTCTGGGCCTAGTGATCTTATATACACATGTCTTTATGCCATAATAATGATGGCCCCACAGCTACAGTAGCACGAAGATCAATGATGATAACTAGCAATTCCACTGACAGATCCGTAAAAGATTAGACATTAAACTCTGTGCATCATACAGGTCATCTGCAACCTGCCACACTGAGTCTCCAACCTTGAGAGCTGTGTTTTTAAAGCACACGCTCGAGGGAAGCAGAAAGCGATATGTCAACCATCACTCCTCATTAGAGGCCAAATAACCTCAGCATGTCGCACGGCGCAGTCCCTCAGCCAATTTCTCTGTCCCTCCAAAACCGTATCGCCCTTTTAGTGTGTCCGGCTGGTGTCTGGCTCAGCAGTTTGAGCAGAACTCGTTCCTGCGATTGTGAGCCGAGTTCTACAACTATCTGAGGTGCTCATTTGTCTGCATTCCACACAGAGAGGAGCCATTTGGATCTGACTGACTGATTTAATCCCTCTTAAATACAGGCCTGAAGATTTCAGAGAAGACCTGTTACACACGGGGAATGTCTGATAGATTCCTGCGTATGTGTGTGTGGCCGCTGCCTTTGAAATGCTGTCTTCAAGGAGTCTGACAAATCCGTATTATTGAAAGCTCAGCAAATTTAAACCGTCTTGCTGAAAAGAGGAAGATGAGAGGGACTAGGTGTGTTGTTTGAGACGATGGTCGTCTTGGAAGGATCTCACAGGCAGACATGCTGAGATGTAGCAAACAAACACAGAGATAAACAGAAAACGGTGGATGGTATCTGAGAGATGAAAAGAGGGAGGTGGGAGATTTATACACACCGACAGCACTAGTATTGATTTTCACCTAAGAACTGAATTCTCAGGAAACTCTGGGAAATTTTGGAGGCAGTCGTGAGTCAGACTCTTCATAGGATTCAGCGGAGACAGAAGCTTTCTCTCTCTAACAGCTGCAGGATCCTGTCGCGTCTCGCCGCAGTCGGCTGTGTCAGATTAGCACATGTGCTTGTTCACGAAGAGACTAAGTGTGCGATTATTTTGAGACGTTAATATGAACATTTTGACGTTGTGCTAAAGTGTACGACGATACAGTCTGAAAACCGAAGTACGTGACTTATGAGGTTGATTTCTTGCAGCATGTCATCTGAGATCTTCTTGAGCTGTCATCTCTTGAGAGATTTGCTGCTCGCCCTTTTTGCTTAGATATGGCAGCCGAAGCACCTGTTGACCCCACCCTGCTTGAAAGGCAAAAATTACTGTGCTAATCTGTCCTAGCGTATATGGGGGTCAGGTTTTGCCTACATTATGTGGACCAAATGTCCCCACAGGGATAGTAAAACGTGGAATCACCTACATTGTTAGGATCAGCTGGCTTATAAACATTCTAAATACTGAAAGGTTTCTGATGGGGACAGGTTTATAAATATTGAAATGTAAAAAGAGCAAAGTGTTCACTGCAAAAAATATTTATCAGTAACCTAAAAGTGTCTGTCATGTGGTAACATCTAAATCAATTATTACATGGCTATATATAATATAATATATTTTACATAACTATGCTAGTTTAATGACGTTTGTATCACTTTAGCAAATTGTAGCAAATTATATCTTCTCGCAAAATTTAAAAAATAAACTATAATAATTGAAATTTTAGAAAAATTGCAAAATTCTGATTTCAAATACTCTTAATACCTGCCAAATTGTATATAATATACATAACTATGTTTAATGACGTTTGTATCACTTTAGCAAATTGTAGCAAATTATATCTTCTCGCAAAATTTAAAAAATAAACTATAATAATTGAAATTTTAGAAAAATTGCAAAATTCTGATTTCAAATACTCTTAATACCTACCTGCCCCCTGCATCACCCTCCCTGCTGCTCTCCTGGCGGGACAATAATAGAGCCTTCTGTTCATCTGACCTCCACAGTGCCCAGAGGGACAAGTTCTGCTGAATTCTAACTGCAGTCCCAGGGAACATCCAGTCTGCAAGAGAGCAATGCTTCACTCTCACTTTACTAAACTTCCATCCACTCTGACACTCTGAATGACGTCTGCAACAAAACCGGCACTATAATGAGAACGTCTGCCACTCGCTCTACCCATCAGGCCACTGGAGAGGGTGTAGAACCCCCTTCCTCATATATTTATTTTTAATATGTAGCAGTGCAGCAGACTTTAAATCCATGCAGGAACTGACTGAATGCATTTTCCAATATGAGATAAAGTGCAAACTTTGCAGTAGAGGAACATTCCAGGCTCAGTACAAGTTAAGCTGTATCGACAGCATCCGTGACAAGCTTTTGATTACCATAAAACTCGGCCCTCAGTTTGTAAACACAAGCACAAATCATATGTAATGCATACAGGGTCAGAAATTAAAAGTGGCTCAGGGAAAAATACCACTGAATCTTAAAAGGCAGGAGAAATGCTCCATAACATGTTCCTCTGTTTTTCTTGTTTGTAACATCTGATATAGTTCTTAATATTTTATTCCAGGCCTAGTTATACACAATATGACAGAAAATATGAGTAAATATTGATTTTGTTTTATTGGCGACACCTTAACATCCAATTATAAAAGATATAAAAAGATAACAGAGCAGGATTTTATATGGTTAGAAATAAACACAACCCCAATAAAGGTGAAAAAAATGTCCCTGAAAATCAAATCCAGGGGGCCAATATCGCCTCTTAATGGAAAATTGGATTTCTGACACTGAAAGTGTGTATAGTAATGCATTACAATAGAAGTCTACAGAGCAATGCCCTGCACTGGAGTAAACCTTATAACTTTCTCATGATGTGCATAAAGGGTTGTTTACACTGAGGAAAACACACACAGGAATGACATATTCAGATGTTTATCCACCTAGAAAAGTAGTGCCACCTCTGAAGGCCGATTTAGGTAAAATAACAGCTCAAGTGATACACATATTGTCACATGTGTTCTATGTATTGTTTGATTTTTGTCTTCAGTGCCTTGTTTGACCTAGTTTCCCAGTGCTTGAATGTGATTATTGTATTCAGCTCACCCGTCTATTACTTAGCCAAATACAACTTTTGATTTTAATACTACATTAGTAAATGTTGAATTTAACATCAGATTAACTAAGATTAATAAATGCTTTAGAAGTATTTTTCATTGTTAGTTCAAGTTAACTAATGTAGTTAACTAATGTTATGGAACCTTATTGTATATAATATAATATAATATAATATAATATAATATAATATAATATATTTTACATAGCTGTGCTACTTTCATGACCCTTATTTTACATAGCGGTTTGTTTCTTCTTGCATAATAAAAAATAAACTATAATTACAATTGATCGATAAAAAAGGTCAACAGTTGCATTATCTATCTTGTTTAACAGAATAAAAAGATGAATGATAGAGGAATGGAACAAAAAATGAATAGATAGTAGACGTAGGGCACCTGAAAGATGAGTGAGGCTTATCTGCATGGTAAAACGAGGATGAGTTTGTAGTTTAGAGCAAGACAGCGCCTGTCATCAAATTATAGCACACATTAACTTTGGGAAGGTCCAAACAATTGGCTTTTTACTTCCCTTTTTTCTAATGTAAATTTAATTTAGAGAAAATGTTGATTTAATCTCTGCATGACAGGGCAATAATGAAACGATCAAATAAAGAAAGGAACTTGAAAAGAAATGAAGGCACTTTATAAATGGTGTTCATCCTTATCTAACCACATAATTATAGTTTATGACAGACAATCATATAAACTGTTTTCTTTTAAAACTGCATTCCAAAAAGATTGCACTCCATCAGAATTCCTACCTCTAGACTCAGAGATAATCACACATAATTAGAGAACATTTCTGTTTACAAGCTAATTCTATCATACCAGAAAAATGTAGGTCACCTCTCTCAACACACCCTCACAGTTGTTCCTGTGCAAAGCTGAGAGGCCTCTGAGAGGAAGAAGCGGTTTACTTCGATCATCACATGTGTCCTCAGCTCTGAGGAGCCGACGACAGGAGCTGTGTGAGCAGCCTGCGGTCCTCCAGCAGTATACGGTCTCTTAGGACCCGAAGCTCAAACATCAAGAAAGTGTTGAGTTCCTGAAGTGTGATTTGTACTGGAAAATTTAGACTGCTGTTCCACTTTTTATCATTTCTGCACCACTAGCAGCACCAAAATAACTAGAGTTTTACAATTTTCTGAAGAAAGTATGAGTGTGTTGACAATGCAAAGGTTGCCTCAACAATGCTTGGGTCAGTATTATCATTAATGACAACCAAATAAACATTTTGAAATAAAAAGAAAGACTAATTAAAAAAACTGAATTGAACAACTAACCAATATTTCATAAAAAATGACCATATCGTGGCATATTTTAAAACTTGAAACCTTTCCAATCCACCTGCATTAAACAAAAATACCACTAGATAGCAATAACACGAAATTGTGCTGAGAAATTAAATTGTTCAATTATTTATTTCATTATACTAGTATAGTATAATTGCACCAGTTTAGTTTAACAGTAACTTTGGCAGTTGTAAAATATTAAAGCTATGGAACCTTTTCACTTTTCTGGCATCTCAGAAGCGGAAGTCACCATAGTTAGGTAAACTTCTATAGTAGCGAACGGAAACTACTATATTATAAAAATATAATTTTTGCATTCTTATTTGCTGACCTTACAATAGAGGGGAAACAAAATGTAGAGAGACTGATTACATTATTAATCAGAAAGAAAGATGTTGAACTTGCTGCCACTCCCTCAGCTGTTTTATTAGAAACACTTCCACAACAGGGTTAACTAGTTTTCTGCAATTTTTTAACACAGAGTATAGTATTATATAAAAATATAAACATAAAAATCTGTGCTAGAATTATAATTTGAATAACTGTGGATATGTATCATCACAGTCTGTGAAAAGAGTCCATTATAAAGCTAAAACTAAAATAGAATGCATAAAATAAAATGCATATTTTATATATTTAACCTACACATTATTAAATAGAACATCTAAAAATGAGCAAAAATGATCTCGTCTATGATAGCCTGTTCCATAGATATCACTAATGAGCACCACTAATGATTATTTCCAAACAGGTTTCCTAATACTATTACAGCCCCACCCCCAAAAAAGTAGCCCCACTCCAAACTCACACTATTGGTTCATCCAGAACATGATGGATAGAAAAACGTTTCCACCATGGAGCCGCAGTGTTTACAGTTTATTTGTTTGTATGTTTGTTTTTGGACCCAGTCTAAAGCCAATGAGAAAAAGAATGACACGCCTCTGACACATGACACTAGCTCATCTATTACAGCCAATTCACCCCAGTTCAATTTCCAATTCAAGTTTTTGCCAAGACATGTTATCCAATTATCAAGTGGAGGTCGGCTGGCGAGTCAGAAATCAGGCTTTCACAACATCAGAGATGGTAACCTTGCCTTGTCAGGTTTCGCAACCTTGTGAGTTTCAAGTTCACTAGGACATTTTAACTGATGCATTTTGAGTTTCTGGAGCTACAAGGTCCCAATCTCCAATGCAGCTGCATGCAAAAAAAAAACAAAAAAACAAAAAAACACATACAGGCTCTTTTATCCAGCTGTTGAGGAGCTCTAACGAACACTCCAAGGAATAACGCTTCACAGTACATTTGTGAGTATTTTTACTGTCACAAACCAGGCAATAAAACAACAAGTGCTGCTGGAGAGTCCTTCCGTGACTGTGCAGGATGGACAGAAAGTGATTTCCGGAATCATGCGGCAGCTGAGACCATTGATTGAGACGGACGAGACGGTTAGCTGATTAAAAACGCCTGATCTCCACCACGCAGCCTCACAACGTGTAACTTCATCAATTACAGGATTTTCCAGCACCGTAGAGATTACATCGATCTAGCACGTTCAGTCAAATGCATTTACAGCAGGATGTTTTCACGGCCTTCTCCCATTCAGAAGCAAGCTGTGGGATGGATATAACACCCCCATAATGGCTGTGTGTGACAACGTTCTCTTTCAGTCATGTAGCAATTTAATTAGTAATCTTGACGACTGCCTGTCACGGGGAGGTAAACAGAGGACGAGAGGGAAAATATGTTATTAGACAGTTATATTTGGAAAAGTTCCCTCGTTCTTTCTGGATTGATTTAAATTGCTGCAGACACACATATCAGGGTGATTAGCGAATGAGAAAAGTAGAACACCAAAATGAAACAAATCTACTGTAATATAATTTCAGACCTGCTCTATTATGTAAACTTGGCTTCTCTCTCATTTTCCTTTTGCTCTACAGGATTTGTCAGGAGACGAACTCATCCATCTTTTAAATTTTCACGTTGGCTGGCCGTGAGAGCCGATATAATTATTTCTCAGGTCTTTTTTCTTTCCTAACGAATTTCTCTCATTGTTCAGCAGAAGGTCAAGTCCTTGTCTCTCTGCTGCCATCCGGGCACAGAGCACTCAGAGGGCACGGCTCAGTGTTCCCCCGCTGAGGCACTCGGAGGGCGAGCAGGTGCCCCTTTAATCTGCCAACTGCAGGCTCTTTAGTCATAATGGGTTTACAATAGTCATTTTGGAAGAAGAGACTATTGGAGGAGGGATGTTGCACATGTGACCTGATATCCATGAAGAATGAACCATCTGCTGCGCTTCAAGACAAGACCGAAGGAATGGGATACTGGAGAGAGGAACACACAAGATGTCTGTCTAGTGAAGAAAACTGTCCTCCGTCTCATTTTCACATTCTCACATTCTCATTTCCAAATTTCAATTATGATGCATTCACAGTAGTTAAAACAGCAGTAAATGTAAAGTATTCATGACAGTCTTTCATTTATCATTTTAAAGAGTAAAAAATGCTGAACATTATACGGGTAATGAGAATATTTTCATGGCAATGATGCACAATGTTATTCAAAATGACCATAATGTCATGTGTCACAATTAAAATATATATATATAAACCTTAAAATAGGCTTTATTTCCTTTATGCTATAATTGTGATACTTACCCTTATAATATTAGTGCATTTAATGCATTTATAAGCAAAACAAGGATGAAACTACAGTGCAAAATTATATTTAGGCCTATATCGTACAGTAAGAATATCACATGCATTCGTTTCCCACTGTGGCATATTTTAAACATAAACATGAAATGCCAGGGGTAAGAACAGGTAATGACATTTCTGAAAAAAAGTTTAAGTTATTAACATTTTAGCAAAAACAGAGAAGGAGGGCACTGAAGAAAGACGAGAGCGCAGGAGGGAGGGAATGGGAGTGAGTGCTCTGTATTTAATTGCTTTTATTCAGGTCATCAGATGGGTGAACTACGTGACAACTGTACAGTAGATGTGTAATTAGATAGGAGGAGCAGAGGAGGAAAGGAGCAGAGAGAAGGGACAGCGACAGACGGAGAGGTCACACAAAGGTTACTAAAGAACAGTGAACAATCCCACCCACAAACACACACACACACACACACACACACACACCAGAACCGCAGGCTCCAGCAGCATTAGCAGTGCAGACGCACATCAAACGGACTTTGATTCATTAAGGCGGTGATTAGAATCAGGAGATGACCGTGTCTAATTTTCCAATGAAACAATGACTGACCACATTTAAATCGCATTTTCTTTCTCTCACATTTTCTTTCTTGAATTAGATGCATGCTGTGTCTAATCTCAGATTGTAATCCTTCACACCGCAACTAGTCCTCAGCTACTGCTGGACTCAGTGACGTGTAATTATGATCGTGTATTCATATTCTGCTTACTGCACAGTGTATCGTACATACTGCTTACTATTTTTAAAATATTATAAGTGCAACAGTATTTTCTTTTGATTTATGGCATATGTGACCTGGACATGCTTTTGTGAGATTCACCTTTAGGATATTAGAGCACTTATAGTGAAAACAATGACGAAACTACAGTGCAACTTGAAGGAAATCATATATATTTTTTGTTGTAATACAATTACCTTGGTGTTGTAGGACTATTTAGTTTGGTTAATGTGACTTTCATATGTCTCTTATTTTGGAAACAGTTAGAAACAAAGTGTGCTAACTATTTAAAATGTTCATGAAACAGTATGCATTACACAACAAAAATGCTTTTGAACAGTACTATACCAAATTTTTGCCACATTACATGTAAAAAGTAAATTACATGTAAAGTAAATTACGAGTAGCATTACCAGAGTGCTGATTTATCAGTTAAACAAATGTTCATATCAGTCCGTTTGTGTATATTTGCACTTTTTAAAAAAAAATGTTGTAAAAAGTAATATCACATTTGCAATATTAAACAAGCAAATATACTGCATTTCAAAATAGCAGCATGGTTGTCTGGCTGTTATTAGGAAATACAGAACGATTGCTTAAACACTGACTGCTTACAATAAAGTACTACTGCTACTACTTTAATAATTCAGTTCACTCTGTGGCCATCTTGGCATCGCTGTTGGCAACTATTTTCAAGCCATACAGCTTGAATGTACTGGAATGGAGAAAACTGAAATCTCCAAAATGTATGTTTCAAAAATACATGTCAAATTACCAATAATATTGACAATGATTGTATCATATTTTTTTTTAGCACAAGCCAGGTTTAAACATTTTTTTTTCAGTCATATAGAAAATTGCAAATAGTATGCATACTGCATCTAGTTTTTTTCTCTCTCCAAAAATAGTATGTAGTATGCTTTTCTGAACATATCTGCTTATCTGTTTGTTGTCAGCTTGGAGTAATCCCAAATGCGTCCGTTCCCTAAATGAATCCTGGCACGATCTGCCATGGAAAAAAAACCTGAGAGGGTTCCGGGTATCATCACAGATGAGGGACTTCAATCATCATGCAAATGAATTTACCCACAACTGCAGGATAAACCTTAGCGAGTCAAAGGAGATACACTGCTCAAACATACCGTGACATGTTTACATATTGCCAATTAATAATCCAAGAAAAGACTGCAGACACGTGTTTGCAGATTCCTCAGTGTTTGGTTTAGAGATACAAAAGATTAATAATGATGAAGTTCGGTGTCAAGAGACGACCGCAGACAGATGTACACATCTCCACTTGAGATGTGAGGAAAGAGAGGGAGGAAATGAAAAAGCAGGTATCAGGCTCAGAACGGCTGATCAGAACTGAAGACAGAAGTGGCTTCAGAACTGCCGCAGTATCGCTGCCAAGAACAGCAGCAGATGCTTGTGAAAACCAGAGCCTTCTGGATGCTTGAACTCCACCTGACCTTGAACACACACCCTAGTCTCTGGACAGACACATAAAGACCGGGTTTAAAAGTGCTCCAGTTGACCACAAATCAACCCTGTGTGGAGGGAGGTCACAGTTGTGTGGTGAGAACTGTCAGTGAGTGGTGAGTCCCTGCTTGACTTTACGACCTTCTCTTTTCATGAAGTCACAAGTACCTTTAGTGCAGTAACTGTACAGTCCTGCATCCAAGAGACAAAAATAACCACCCGTCCATTGCACGGTCACTCTCCAAGATAATCAAAATGTTCATATAAGAGCACTCAAAAAGGAAGCATAATTCAACCAAAACAATAAAGCACCACATTGGTTGGCAGATATGAGAGCTGTCATGAGAGCTGTTTGTCTATGAGTGTTTTGAAGTCTATTTCAATATCAACACTGCATGAGGACGAATGCCAACATTTAGTTGGCCAAATTTATTTTCTGTCTAGTTGAATCTCATGAAGAAATGGCCGGTTTCTATTTCACCCCAAAATCATAAACAAAACAGCAACAAATTATATTTTCAAAGTAGTTTATAAGAAAGAAACTGCAGACCGATTTTAAGACCTTTAAGACTTCATGGTGATGTTTTTTGTCACAAACTGTCATTGTAGCAGAAAAAAATATACATTTATGTGTATAATTTTTTAATAGAATATTTTTTTTAATATATATATATATTTGGGGAAGTTGTGGCCTAAAGGTTGCGTGTTCGAGTCTCGTACCGGCAGGGATTGTAGGTGGGGGGAGTGAATGTACAGTGCTCTCTCCCACCTTCAATACCATGACTGAGGTGCCCTTGAGCAAGGCACCGAACCCCCAACTGCTCCCTGGGTGCTGCAGCATAAATGGCTGCCCACTGCTCTGGGTGTGTGTTCACGGTGTGTCATATAAAGTACAAGACATACATTTACCTGTCTAGATACCTTCAAGACTTCAAGACATCAAATGTTCACCTAGAAAACTACAGCAAACTGAAGTTTTGGGAAGAACTATGAGACAGTTTTCTAGTGATGGACTGTTGTCTCGGTCAGGTGAGGTGGCCACAAGGAGATTAGCTGCCCTTTCATCCGCAAATAAATTTCTAAAATATGCAAAAGCTATCTGAGTTATTTACTTTAATCGTTATTTAAATCACCTCTGACCCGGAGGGGGGAGAAGGCTTTGCCCTTGTAGCCTCTTGTCATAACCTTGCTAACATTCTGTTAGTTATGACTTAAACACACATACCTTTGAGCCAACCGGATATTTGGGCATTAGCAATGAATACCTTACTGAGGGCCAGAACTGGAGTGGAAGAGTAGAAGATCAGAAGCATTTGTTTGGCCATTCTGATTCTTTTATTTGATTGCTGTTTACAGGACTGACTGTTCACTGTTGTAATCTGATGAAGCTTTCCAGCTGATTTTCATTGCTGATTATATGTTTTGTCCTGAGATGTGTGTTGTGGTGTTGTTTCTCTGTTCTTTATGAAGGTGACTGGAGAAACAGATGTGTACTGCACACACTGCTCTGAGGAAGGACACTGCAGTATCGTCATATTCTCCTGAGACCTTGCAAAAACTGTTTTTCTGTATACATCTTACACAATTACAGTGTTTGGTGCACAATGAACATTACACAGAATGTGTTTTTGAAATGTGTTCATATTTACTCATATTTTATAACATCGGTCCGCAATGCTATTTAGATATTAAAGAATTGCTATTTTTCTTCTTTTCCTCAATTAAGTGAGACTGAACTGCTTAAAGTCAACATGCCTGCCCATTTGGGGTAATCAACAATAAAATAAATAGGATGGCATTTGATTTATCCATTAGGATGTGACTGGATGAATGTGAGTTTGCTAAAGCTAAACAATGTCTAAATAGCTGTCTGGCTATTGGTTCACATTATCCAATAACCTGCGTGGAAAAGTCAGCAAGTTATAACTTAAAATAATTATTTTGCTTTCTGGGCCTTTCCTTCTGGTATATCACATCATTACTATATCATATATAGTGGGGCTTGAAAAGTCTTAAAATGATAAATTATTGAAATATAAAATGTTTAATTTAATTTAAACCTGATTTTATCATAATATAAAACACTTTTACTGTAATAAAAAATTTAATACAATAACATAAATATACGAAATGCATACATTTAAGTATACATTTCCAAAACTAAAACTGAAATAAAATAAAGCTAAATAGAAAGAGAAAAAAAATCTAATAAACATGAAAAAACATAACAAAATTACTAAAACTATACTAAAACTAATAAAAGTTGAATAGTATATAATACTAAAATAACAATGATATTATCACGGTGGTCACACCACAAATATTTGAAATCACCAAAAACAAACAAACAAACAAAGACGTGCTCTTCAGGATGAACCAGGGCTGTATTGTACACCCTCTGAGATATTAACAAAAACACACAATGAAAACATTTAAATGGAAGGCTCTCAAAATGATATCAGTATAGTGGATTAATTCATATCCACCTCTCCATCTGTTTAGTAGTCTATACGACGGCCCGTTTCTAATGGACGGCTGGTGTTGGCCAGTCATCTCCTGCTTTACTCATCTGTTTCTCATTTTGCATCCTTTTCTTTTCTCATCCACTCTCTCATCTCTTACACAGGCCAATCAAGACCTTTTCTATTTCAAAGTCCATTTTTCAAACACTTCAGCTGCCTTTCATCTCCATGTTTTTCCTCGTACATAGAGAGAGACTGAGAGAGAGATGAGGAGCAGCTCATCTGGAGAAAGCAGAGAACAATCTCTTCATCTTCAAGAACCACCAGCCTCTGCATGCACAAATATTTTTACCACTCCAAGCCCTGGATCAGGTATGACATATCTCACTCTCACATGCTCTGTCTCGCTCCCTTCTTCTCTCTCACTCTGTTCTAGAAGATGGAATGTTCATAGCTTTCATGAAGTGCTCGCGGTCCATACAATGCTCAAGCATCACCTTATGTGCTCCAAACACACACACACACACACACACACACACTTTACTTCAGAATTCAGTGTGGGTAAATTTCAAAGTCAGAAATGTTTGTAGGTTTATGTGAGTAGGTGTTTATTTGTTGTGTTTCTATGTTGTTTAAAGTGAGATGATCCTGACTGAACACCGCTGTGACAGGAAGTCTAAATATCATAAAGGACAGAGACTGACGAATGAGAAAATAACACTTACACTAGCCTGAGGAGAGAGAAAAGGTGTATATACATGTGTTTTACCATTACCAGAAAAGTCCTAGTCAGTTCACTCAGTGGCCATCTTGAAAAAACTTAGGCAGGATAGGCATAAAAGTACAGCTTCTTGAAATCCTCAGAACTGTTTGTCAAGACATATTACATGCAATCTGGCAACAATGGTATCATATATTTTGATTCTTTGTGTCAAATCATGCTTTTTTTTTCATTGTGGTCGTGCCTTTTGAAAAAGAAGTACACTCTATCATAGGCTAATTTTATAAAACGTACTTATTATGGAATATACTTGAATATGCAGTGATATTGGACACTTAATTGCATGTTAATTGCAATTAAATGAAAACGTATTATAGTCTACATTTATATTAAATGCATTTAGCAGAACTAGAGTGTTTATGACCCAGTTTAGCAGAATTTAACTACATCTTTATCTGTAATTTCATAATTACATCTATTGTCTAAAAAAGTGTATTCCATAATGTAATAACAAGTATGGTAAACTAAAATATACTATAAAGATATTTCTATTGAAACAGTATGTCATTTTTTTTTTACATATATCAGTAATTAAACACCTATTATATTATATAATTCAATTCAATTCAATTCAAGTTTATTTGTATAGCGCTTTTCACGTTCAGTTTCTACAATATTTAGTGGTAGCTTATCAGTGGTGACTGTCAGTTAATGTACATATGGCAGAAATGTACGGAAAAATCAATCAAAGACGTAATCAAACAGATGATGAACACTATTAACAGCAATTATTATATGATGCAATCAAACTTATAGCAAAATGTGGTAGTTCTGTAAGTTGTTTCAGGGTTGGCATCATCTGAAGTCCTCTGAGGGGTTGGCATCATCTCTTCTCAGGTGTTCTGGATCCAGACTGAAGCTTGTGTAAATCCTAGTTACAAGGACTCTAGCCGCTGCATTTTGGACCACCTGTAGCTTGTTTATTGAAGATGCAGGACAACCAGCTAGCAGTGCATTACAATAGTCCAGTCTAGAGGTCATGAATGCATATATATAAGCATTATATTTAAGATTGTTTAAATATACTGAATTGCAACTTCATTACAATGGTATAAAAAGTTGCAATTTAGTGCATTTAAAAAAATATTAAATCTAATATCAAACAACACACTTCGGTTAAAAGTAATCAAGTACAGCACATAATATGCTTATAGTATTTTGGTCAACTGTACTTCTGTAAACCACAACAGAAGATTATTAAAACAATATTTAAAAATGTGTTTTTAAAAAATGAATGCATACTCTCTTTGAGTACACTCAAGTAACCTTTTATTTCATGATATTACATTATCTGCAAATACAGTAAAAAAAAAAAAAAAATATATATATATATATATATAGTTTTAAGGTTTGAAGTAGACTACAAGTGCATATCCAATACAATTAAGTACACTTTTTTCACAAGGGCTGCTAAATACACATTCACACTCAGAAGTACACAAAAGATGCCTTTATCAAAAATGCTATCAGAACTATAATTTGAAGTTGAAGTAAATTTATTTGTGACTTGAGACAATGGAGACACCCAAAATTTCCAACCACTACCATAGAGAGATTTGTGAACTGGTAGATTTAACATGTCTTATTAATATATCATAGCAATGTTGTATAAAAACTGAGATTCCATCCATACAACATTAGTCAGAGCTATTTTAATGGCCTACTTTTCCTTTCTGTTCTCTCATTCTCTTCTTCCACTCACCTGGTTTCTTTTGGAACACAAGATTTGAACACTTTGACAAGGTTTGTGTACACAATCACCAGCAGCTGGACATATTGAAGCTGGCAGACAGGCAGGTAGACAGGTTTGCAAACCAGACAGGTGCACCGTTGTGATCAAACAATGTTTCTGTTTAGTTCTATTCAGCTGTATCTAAGCACTGAATTTGGAAATGGTTTCAACAAGCATTTTCTTGTATAACGACGGCTTGACACATTGTCATTGTGATTTTAAATGCAATAAATTGCCAGAACAAACAACAATCACAATGCCAGTTTTGTCTGTTCTCAGAGGGGGAAGGCGACAGCGGTGTCACTGGGTTTTCACTGCAGTTCAACCCAAATAATCTGTCTTGCATCAAGCCTACCTAACATTGACAAGATGACAAGCTGACAAATCCTTAATCCAATCTGAGTGATGAATCCGCATGAAAATGATCCTAATGTTCCGATCCCACCAACAGACCATAGAGAAAAAAAAAAAACATTTCTGCAGTGGGATGAGCTTGTTAACATCTTGTACACACTGATATCTGTCAAACCCAAAGGTTAATTAACTCGTGTCAAACATGAAGTAAAAATTATGTGTCTTAATACAAAACCTTTTTTTTGTCCTACACACACACACACACAGACACACACACACACACACACACACACACACAAAACAAACTTTAATTAAAGACAGATAAAGAATCAGAAGTTCTCCATATTTCCACAACAAGCCTCTCCAAAGGTGTACATTATTAGCACAAATGGACCAAGGGCAGTTTAAGCTTCTGTTCCTTCTGATTAGGATTTGGGGTTTTGTGCCATCTTAATAGTTTACGGCAAACTAATTAAAAACACAATCACTACGGGAACTGCCCTGGGCTCCTTTACAGACAGAAATAAATAGAGTCGTGTTTGGGAAACTGTGCCTCCCGCCGTGTGCTAAAGGTGAAAGTGCTTTTGTGTGCAGTGAAGTGTGTCGAGGAGATTCGCTTGAATGAGTGTTTTATTCAGGCAGATGAGATAACTGAGCAGTGAAGCAAGACTCGACACTAGTGTCTTTACTTATTTTTGTCTCTTTTTTCTTTTTGTTATAAATCGTTGCATTTTTTTAAACAAACATCAAAACATACAATAAATCTTGTTGAAATAGCAAATTGCCATTTGTTTCTCTTTTATACGCCATTCTCTGTTTGACTTGAAGAGATCAGGGGTGAGAAAGTTGCTAGCTGTTGCAGCAGAGTACACAGAGTGAGTTTGTCCCTGTCAGTTTTATCACTGTTTTGACAGGAGTGACATTAGTAAAGACAGACATGAGCGTGTCTGAGTTTTACAACAAGGGCCGAGTAAAACAGACAGCTGGTAGCACAGTTACAGAGACAGATGCAAACTCTTCAGCTACAGAGCCCTGCAGGAAATAAAAAACAGCTTAAATCAGCCTGAGGTGGCTTTTCTAGTCTGGCTAAGTGGGTTAAGCTGGTCTGTTTTGACTGGAAGACCAGCTGGCAGAGCAACTAAACCAGATAAACACCAGCTTGGACTGGCTGGAAGACCATCTTAGGCTGGTTTAAGCTGTTTTTTGCCATGCTAGTCCTGGATCTATTGCCATTATGTATTTACACAAGCTTCACTTCACATAAACTGTCACTCATGCTAACATTTTAAAGCTCCTAACTGCTCTGACTAAAGCACATTTAATCTCCTGAAGTTTCTTACAGATTTAAAGGTTAAGGCTTTTTAAAAAATTTTTTTTTTTACTGTTAACACATTTCTGACTTAACATAATTTTTAGTGTTTCAAGAACAAAGAGACTAAAACGGACAGTCAGACTCTTCATAGAGAATGGAGAATCATGGATTTCATACAAAATGGAGACACATGAAGAATGACTTGAATAGCATTTAGTAGTTCAGAGTCTATTGTAAACTCGAAGTGATTAAATATGCTTTAATCTTTCAAGTTAGGCATTTGAAATCCACATGTGATGTGAGAGCCCATAATAAACAAGCTTGCATGACTGACTGAAAGACTGATTTAAAGCAAGCGCATGTAGTCTTTAGGGTCAACTGTTATATTAAATAGCTAATTTCATCATTTTAGGTTTTGAATAAAGGCTTATAATGTTAGTCAAGTTTTTTGCACCAAAACCAATCATATTTTAGTATTTGACCCTCTGTATTAAACAAGTAATTTCGTTAGCTGTGCCTTTAAGACTCTATTCAAAGGTTCTCCTAACATGTGAATAGCATAACGCTAAGTTTGCACTGCCCTATCTTTCAATAACAATGTATATGCAAATCCTTCATTATATTATGACAGGTTCACAAAACAATCCACACTGAAATGTGTCACACAGGCTGAAATCTTGCCACTGGTTATTGGGATCATTCAGAAGGATATGCAGAGCAGCAGGTGCTACACCACAAGACATTTCAGTCCCTAAACTGGGTAGCATGTTATAGTACTTTTTAGCACTTTTATTTCCAAGGATTATGTAAAATTTTTAATTTTAAAATGTTGGTATGTGTAGAGACATTGTTAAAAATAAACGTACGTAACTTGTATCTAACATTGTGATTATTCAGAAGGACATGCAGAGGTGTAGGTGCTACACAAGCCTCAAAGTTTTTCAGTGCTCAAACTGGCCAGTATGTTTTCATAGCACATTTAAGACTTTTATTTTCAAGGATGATGTAAAAATGTAATTTTATATTTCCATTTAGCTGACAGACTTTGGTGTACCATCTGACAACACAGGAGACTTTGTCTTAAGGACTGAAGTGAGGAAAATCAGTGACGGTCCCGCGTCAAAGTGTTTTGTGTGCTTTCTTACCTAATCCTCTGAAACTAACCCTCTGCTCTTCATGATCTCATCCGTCATGACAACATCTCCAAATACCACTCTGGTCAAATTTGAATGGCTCCTAATTTAGCTTTGAAGCTCACCAAATCTTTGTTCAGCTGGTCTTCTTGGCAAGATTCTCTAATAAACTTTGACCTTTGTGGATGATGGAAATCAAAGGC
Organism: Sinocyclocheilus rhinocerous; assembly: GCF_001515625.1. Lineage (NCBI taxonomy): Eukaryota > Metazoa > Chordata > Actinopteri > Cypriniformes > Cyprinidae > Sinocyclocheilus > Sinocyclocheilus rhinocerous. Next base: position 208,665 of record NW_015632463.1, read on the forward strand.
AGACATGCTGTTAATAGGTTAAGAGAGATCATGTCTCAGGAGAACATGAGAACAACTCTTTCTGAATGCCTTTTGAGGTCAGGAAATACACAGAGGTTTTACTGAATGCAGCAGGGACAAATTAATAGGGGATCAAGGGAAAATGCCTCTGAAAATGAAACAAAAATTCAGTTTGTTTGGGCTTTTTTATCATATCATATCAAGTGAATCATATCAACACAAATCTGTAATGACATTTTTTGTTTCTCATAAATAGGACAATATATGAATATATGAAAATGAAAGAAAAGTGATTTATTGGTTGTTTTATTCACCTGGTCAGGATATAAATTTGAGCCCAACGGTTTTGTATATTCTAAAGACGAGAACAAAGCTGATAGTGGAAAATATTATCTAATTTATTGTCTTGAAACACCCTAAAATGAAGTGGAACATGTATGTAGATTTGATTTGTTTACATTAAGGCAAATCATAGCTCGTATAGCACTTTACTGAATGAGTTACAGTTTAGCCTGAGACTCTTATATGATGAGACAACTGAGGAATGCAGACTGGAAATAAAGAGCTGTTTGCTTTGCAGGGACTCCAACATTTACTGAAAAAAAATTCTGTAACTGTTCTCCTCTTTCTGTTCCCTTAATGGCCCTGATGAGCGCGTGCACACACACACACACAGAGAGAGAGAGAGAGAGAGAGAGAGAGAGAGACTCTACCACCACTGACCAATTTTCTCTTTCAAGAGACAGACAGACACATTTGGTCTCCAGGGTAACCTAACTTTTGTCTATCTCGTTGCCAGGTGACTGGTTGTCATAGAATCCAGACATTTAGTATTTGACACGAATCTCGAGCTGTTATCCTTCTGTTCCAATATTTCTTAATTTGATCATTTTAATGTGTTTCTTCTACATTTTGTCACTTTAAAGAATGCCATAACAAATGCCATACAAACCCTTTTTTTGATAATTCAGAACTCTGTATCATCACATGTTTCAAGAATTCTTTCAGGTAAAAAAGAGCAGCTCCACCTCCCTCCAGCAGAGGAAAAAAGCAGACAGACAGACAAATAGATAGCAACCACCCAGAACACCTTAGTAACTGCCTAGCAATCACCAAGAACACCTTACCAACTGACTAGTAGCTTACATAGATAGATAGATAGATTACTAGAGTAGTTGGGTAAATTTGGCTAATTCTGCTGATGTGCCGGGGGAGAGAAACACACTCCAGCTGACTGAACTGGGTGAGTATTAAATGTAGGGCAAAGTTCCAAACCAAAACTACCACACTCACACACACACACACACACACACAAAAATACCATACTCACACACACGCACGCACACGCACACACACACAGGCACACACACACGCACACGCACACACACACACACACACACACACACACACACACACACAGAGAAACATCACAGAGAAACACTTTTCTAAATACAAATGGCAGCTGGTGCGCATTGGCTACAAAGACGAAACAAAGCATCCGTGCCACACACTCTCTCACATAAACACACATTAACAATCCCATGCACCAAGCTGGCATAAACATACACAAACAGACAAGACCTCTCAAACAAGTAAACTTTCTCGGGATCCATGTTCTGCTGATTGTCTGTTGTGTAAATATTTACCTTAACACTCTCCAAATTCCCTTGTCCCTTCATCTGGTCCACCATTGCCCCTGTGCTCCTAATGTGGAAAGAGCTGCAATCAAACACACACAATGTGTTTACCTCACTTCAAAATAAAATACACACTGCTAATGAGAGCGCGAGACAGAGAGAGATGTACAAAGACATGTACACACACACCACAAACAGATCCATGAGCAGGAATCATCAGGCCACCGCACACGTACACACACACACACACACACACACACACACGCAAGTCCAGAGATACAAATGCATTTGGACAAACTACTGAAGCAGCAACAGCAAACCGGATTCAGTGGGGAACAGAAGCTAACCTGACATAACACTTCTGCTCAAAGAACAGCAGCACAGAATTCCAGCTCACATCATTTATTGAAAATGTATTAATGTAAAAAGATTACGAATAAAACATTCATTTATATCCCACTTGGATGATTCTTTAAAGGTCTTTAAAGAATAACTGCTTCAATAAAGCCTCAAAATGTACGGTGGCCGAGAGAGCTCAACGCGCTGCAACTTAAGAAAACACATGCAGTAAACCTACCCTTAGTCTACTCTGAGAATTAGTTGACATGTAGTTGACATGTAGTTACAAAGTTACTTATAGTTAATAGAATGTCTAAAGTGGACTATCGAAATAAAGTGTAACCGTGAATTTAAGCACAGTATGTACTTTTGTAATTTTTATTAGTCTGTTTTTACAAATTTTTATTTAGTGTTTCAGTTTCAGTTTCACTCATTTAGTAGGCTACTTCAAACGGGAATTATTTATTAATTTATTTCAGGTTGTTGCCAAGGCAACATTTTGAAATTTTTGTTAATTTTCTTTAATTTTAAGTTTTGAATTTAATATTTTATTTTATTTCAATTGACAAAAACAAATAGTTTTAATTTAAGGATATTCACTTAGTACAAAAATTAATTGTAGTTATTTTGAGATTTGACCAAGATTACATTACATAATACATACATATAGCAAAGTTAAATGAATGTAAAAATAGAGAAAATGAGCATGCACAATAAATATACAATACCGACTGATAGCCTACACTGTAAAAAATGACCGTGAATTTAACGGTAAAAGACTGTAAAAATGCTACAGTAAAAACCTGTTAAATGGTTAACGGTAAATTCCCCTACTATATACGGTGAAAAATTGTATTGTACATTACATGTATTGGACATAAATTTTACGGTAGTATACCGTTTTTGGAAGTGAAAAAAAACGTATAATTTACAGTGAATAACCGCAAATTGACATTCCCAGAATTCCCTGAATTGCATTTCAAATTTGATGTTTTTTTTTGTTGAAATAACTATGTTTCTTCTTAGTTTTTTCTTATCAGTTTTGTATATTAGGGTTGTGTGTACACCTAATGTTGTTAAATGAATGTTTATTGCATTATTTCAGTTTCATGTGTGTTACCATGATGGTGTTTGGTGTTTGTGTGAATGACACTGTGCACATTCTATATATGTTATTATTTAAAAGCTGCTTGTGATGGGCTTTGGTTCATCATGTGACTTTCTCATCACCACCTGCATTTGGTGGTTATCAGTGTATTACAAAGGTACAAAACAGATTTCAGTACTTCAATAGGTTGGTATATTAACATTATATCAGTTAATGAAATTACAGTATTTAACTGTAAATGTAAGTTAAAACCGTAAAACCTAAAACGTCGCTACCGTATTTTTTACGGTAAAATTCCGGCAACCACAGCTGCCGGTTTTTTACCATAAATACATTTCTAATTTGATGTTTTTTTGTTGAAATAACTATGTTTCTTCTTAGTTTTTTCTTATCAGTTTTGTATATTAGGGTTGTGTGTTACACCTAATGTTGTTAAATTAATGTTTATTGCATTATTTAAGTTTAATGTGTGTTGCCATGATGGTGTTTAGTGTTTGTGTGAATGACACTGTGCGCCTTCTATATATGTTATTATTTAAAAGCTGCTTGTGATGGGCTTTGGTTCATCATGTGACTTTCTCATCACCACCTGCATTTGGTGGTTATCAGTGTATTACAAAGGTACAAAACAGATTTCAGTACTTCAATAGGTTGGTATATTAACATTATATCAGTTAATGAAATTACGGTATTTAACTGTAAATTTAAGTTAAAACCGTAAAACCGTAAAACGTTGCTACCGTATTTTTTACGGTAAAATTCCGGCAACCACAGCTGCCGGTTTTTTACCGTAAATTCTACGGAATTTTTTTTACAGTGTACAGATTAATCTTTAAAAAAATCTTTAATATCGATACCAATATATTGTGCATCCTTGTGATTTTATGATAAAATTGGTACTTTTGTCAAATTTAAAGCTTGACAGCATCCCTTTGACTGTTATTGGATGGAAAAGAGCATAAACATTCAGCCTAACATACCTTTGTGTTCCAAGAAAGAAAGAAAGAAAGTCATATGGGCTTGGAATGATGATTAGTGATGATTTTCACTTTTAGGTGAACTAACCTTTTAACCAGATCTTAGGTTTAAATGTTTAAAACCTAATCCACTCTTCAACTTCAGCTGCCTTCAGTGAAATTTTATAATCCTAAATTTATGTTACTACTCAGGCTTCAGGCGTGAGACACTAAGAAAGTCCAAGTCTGTGTTTTTATGTGTGTGAGGAGAGAGTTATGCAAGTTCATTGCTCATTAACAATTTCTTCACCTCCAAAAGCCTCTCTACACTTCTCCAAATCTAAACATGCACAACTATTACCTTCATAAATCCCTGCTCTTTCTGCCAGAAACTCCCCCTTTCAAAAACAAAGTTCTCTCTCACTGTCACGCGCGCGCGCGCGCGCACACACACACACACACGGTTCACTGGTTCTGTGCACAGCCGTCCCTGTATCTTTTTGTCTGAGGGCCACCAGGTTTTGTTTTGTGAGGAGAAATAACAAAAAGCAACCCCTTATTCCCTGACCCGCACCGCCTCCTCGCCGCTCTAAACCCCTCACACGCATTCCACACAGTGCCCGGGTCAAAGGCCACGCCAAGCACAATAACGAGTTAAAAAGGAAAGAGATGGACTGGGTGAAGTTCATTCACATCTCAAATCCAGCTCGGCAGAGAAAGTAGGAAATAGAGAGAGAGAGTTTGAGGAAAAAATGTGCTTTGGGGACTGTATTCTTTGTCTAAATGAGCTGAGGGATACTAATCACATGTATCGGAGGACAATTCACCCGACCTTTAGAGTTCTACAGAAACGTCTACAAAAACAGCATCAGCAGAAGCTGATTGTGAGGCTGACAGTATAGAATGTATATATAGCAGCCTGGTGCTGGAAGTATTTTCTCAGTAATTTCCCATTTATTTTGAACATTTAAAATGCCTTGAACCGAATCAACCACCATCAAGATTCATTGTTTCATCCAAATAATTTTACAATTTGGAGAAAAAAAAAAAAAAAAAAAGTTACAGACCCCTTTTTAACAGTCCGAGAGTGTATGAATCATGCAAACATTGATATTTCTTTTGAGTAATTATTCATGAACATTAAAAATTATGTTCTATATAGTATGAATTTGTGTAGAATGAATGTAATCCGCCTGTAGTCCTGTACTACATTCATTATGTTGTCATTGACATGTGACCAACCAGCATCAGTTGTGTGGCTTTGTGTGTCATTCATAAATCCTCTTCCATGGCCTTAAGGGATAGTAAAGTGTCTACTGGATGTGCACTTCAGAATTTTGCCAGAAGTAGCAGCTCATCTGGTTACTTTTTGCCTACTGTTTTATGAACTCTACATGTTACTCTTTCCACACAGGCCTACTGGTTTTGTTTTTTTTGCCTACTACATAGTAGGAAAGTATGTACAGTATGTTAGGATTAAGCCTTCATCTTTTAAAGGGGTCATGAAATGAGAAATCAAAATTCACTTGGTCTATTGACATATAAGAGGTCATCGTACTATAAAAATATCATGTAAGTTTCAGAACTCAAATCTTTCTCGTTAGTCTAAAAACAGGTTATATTGAAGCCAATCTGCTAAAACGACAGCTTGTGGAATGTGCCACTTTATGACATAATAGTGTGGATAAACTCCATGATGTTTTTTTTTTATGTAAAAAATGTATAACATTATAAGTGGACCTCAGAGAACAGTATAAAATAATTTAAAAGGCAGTTCATGACCTCTTTAAACAAATGGACAAGTCAAATGTCTTACCAAAATAAATCCTGTTTAGCAAGCGAATACAGAGAGGTGTGTAAAATGCAAAATTAAATGATCTATTCATAATCAGACAGCAAAAAACAAAAATAATAATAATAATTTAATTGCCGAGTTATCAAAGGAGTGCCATTTGCAAATTATACATTTCTATATTCACTGTCTATATATTGTCTATATTTACAACCAAAACATTTGTCAGTCTCACACATAAAATAATCAACTGGAAGTTTTCACAGGTCACAAACTATAACATTACTGAACTTTTATAAAGACAAATTCAGTATAAAATGAATTTAAACCCTGCTTAAAAACAGCTAAAACCAGCCTAAGCTGGTTAGCTGGTTATAGCTGGTCATCCAGCCTGGTCATAACTGGTCATAGCTGGTCAGCAGACTGGTTTTAGAGGGGTTTTGACCACTTCTTTAGCTGGTCAGGCTGGGAGACCAGCTAAAACCAGCTACTTCCAGCTTAGGCTGGTTTTAGCTGTTTTTTTTCAGCAGGAAAGTGAGTGACCCGAGTTTTAAACTGCCCTTAAGTCTATATAAGCATATGAGCAGAAGCATAAAATTGTCTAACAATCTCTCTGTGCTCACTGTAGGTCTGTCTTGGAAAGTTTTTACGTTAAATCAATTTCTCTATGGAGACTTTAAATGGGATTTTTACTTCCGGAAGCAGTCTGGTGCGGTTTATTGTCTGTATTGTGTGTGAGGACACAATCATGAGGGCACTTGTGTGAAAGACTGTGTGTACTTGTTGAAATAAGTGTGTGGGAGAAAGTAAGATAATTAAAAGCTGTTGTGGTCTCTGTGCAGAGCGTGTCTCGGCTGTGTGTGTGTGTGACCTGTGTCTCTTAGGGAGGATGTCTGTTCTGATGGAATGCCGACCTAGAAACCAGAGCAGGGATAATCCTGACAAGATCACAAATCTCATTCTGTCACCAAAGGGATGATGTGTGTGAGTGTATTTGCAGTTGTGTAGGACGATAATGAAGATTACATTTTATTGCTCTGCTCCAAAACCTAGTGAGCTGTCTATGGAGACAGTATTTTTAAAGCACCAATGTTGCACTGCTGACGGGAATGTAGTTAACTTAGTTGTGCTGCCTTCTAAAAAAAAAAAATTCTAAAATGCACCTATATTCTAAAGCAGCAGTGCATGTTTTTTTTGCCGCGAAGGTGATCCCAGAAATGCACTACAAGAAGTCAGCAGAAAAAAATAAATTCAAGATGGCAGATGATACAAGAGAAATGTTGATTATAAATAAATCTATAATTCAATTTAACAATTTTATCCAGCACATTTAAATTCAACACAATTATCCCGCTAACAATATTTGGTCCCCAGAACGTTCTTGGAAGATGGAAAGTTCTGTGTTTGCGGAGTAAAAACTGACCATTTTGACTATTGTTTGTGCATCTTGTGTTTTCTAGGCTTATGAGTATTGTGGTATTAGCTTAGCAGCAATTCTGTTGATATCAATTGCAAATCCTGTGTTTGTGAACATTCTGAGAATAATGATTGGTTCCCAATAAAAACAACCAAATGAAAACCGTACACTAACATTACCGGAATGCTCTGTGTTTGCTCAGTTAAAATGGACTTTGCACATAATTTGTGTGTACTGCCCTTACGAAAATTAACCATGGGTTTATTATAATAAAAGTAACTTTTTTTTTGGCGTATTGATTACCATTTGTATAACCACAGTTTTACTACAAATACCATGGTTAAACTATGGCTTGTGTAGCAAAACCATGGTTAATTTGTGGTTACCATGGTTTAACTATAGTAACCATGCTTTTAAAGTTTTATTTGTTGTAAAACCATGGTTAATTTTCATAACAGTGTGTATTTTTGTGCTTATGAATATTGTACTATTTGAATAACAACATAAGAATAACACAGTTAGAATGTTGCCTATGTAGGCAGTAAAGCTTATGTGTGTGCATGTTGCAAAATAACCCACTTTTGCCAAATATTATGAAGTGTGCATGCTAGTATTGCTAGTATATGTGTGTATGTGATTCACTGATGGTACACAGATGGTGTGAAATCTGTTCATGTGGTTTAAAAAAGCAGAGCTAGTCCTGGAATGTGTCAGAATATCAATAAAACTTTACAGCAGTGTGTGTGTGTGTTGACAGTTATGCAAATTCTGAAAGGGAGCCTAGTGTGTAACATTTAAGTTAGTGATTAATGTAAGACCAGCTCCAGCATATGTACAGGTCAATAAACAGAAGAATTTGAAGGGTGCGCGCACACCATACACTCAAACGAAAAGATTCAGCGCTAACCTCTCGCCTCTAGCCAACCCTCCAATTCACTGGCGAACGCTCCGCACACACAAACAGCCGAACGAAAACAAACACAGGGACACACAGTTTCGCTATCTATGAGGCCCAGATGGACCCTCTCCCCTCAGGCGGCCATTAGCAGAGCGAAGGTGAGTTTCAGAGAAAGAGGAGTACACACTGTATGATACGACCTGCCAATCACGCGTACAGCCTCAGAGCAGTATGGTAAAAATGTTCTGCATTTAAATTTGCCTATAATGTCATATTGTGCTGGAACCGCTTTAATAACGTCACGGTTTTGGGCAGAAGCGTCTGTCGGTGGAGAGGTGTACAGATTCTGAATAAATATTTGAATTGAAGGGATCCGTTTAATCTCCTGGTGAATGAACCGAAAGAAAATGAATGATTATGAAACTGATAACATGTAACAATATCTCGAATCAAAGCTTGTGTGTCCACATGTGCTTGCGCTTCTGTCTTAACAGCTTCGTCTCTGACAGCCTGTCAGTGGCCTGCTGGCGTGGATATTATTGGACTGAAAAACAACTCTATCACACTCTGCCAGAGTCTGTTTCAAGAACAAACAGACGCTCAAATGCAGCAGCCATCGTTTCTTATGACTATACTGTGAAGGGTCATGTGGGGTTTTGGTAGTGAGGGGTTTTTATGGCGCCTGTCAAAGTGCCCATTTGATTTAGTGCCCAGACTTGACGGGGGCAACACATCAAACACTGATATAGAGAGATGAACCAAGAAGGAAGACAGAACGAGTGAAACCGGGAGGGGAAGGGAGTGACTGTGCCATTAAAATGCCAGTGATGTCATCAAGCCAGCAGCGAACTGTATGGAGTCAGTGGACAAACAGAGTAACAACAGAGGTGAACTGTGGGAAGATATTATGAGATCAAGTGAGCAAGAAGGAATATGGAAAGAGGGAAATCTAATGAAGAACTGCCAAAAACAGCATAAAACAACAAGTAGTGGTAAAAACGCCCTCTGGGAGGTTTGAGAATCACTGTTATAAAGGTGAATGATAGCCATGATAAACCAGCTCAGAAGCAAGTTTTTTTTAGTTTTATCAGTGAGTTTTACTGCATGGAATGTAATTTTTATTTGATAGAGTGTCTTGGTTGGAAAGAGAGAGAAAAAGAGAGAGCAAAGGAATAGGTGCAACAAACAGTTATTTCCAATGTCTAATCTCAACATCTTCTTAAACATATTAACATTTATTTAACATTGCCTCAATGTTTTTTTTTTTTTTTATAACATCTCTACATAGTCCGAACATCAAGTCCTGTCCAGTACAACTGGACTTTTAAAACACTGAAAAAGTCCTCTTGAAAACAGCATTGTTTAGAGAAATACTGCTGAGTTAGTTAGAAACAGTCTTTATCACATTTCAGTATCAAGGCATCTCAAATTATGATATTAGGTGACAAATGTAAACAAATAAAAGTGTAACAGCCAGTATTGAATGACTATGTAAAATGTAAAACAGGGTTTGGTGTCATTTTGTGGTTGCTATTGGAAATTTTTGGTAGGTATTGTAATGCTTTGGGTGGCTTAGGTCAACACTAATCAGGCCAGATGGCTCGCCTTTGCTAAACAAAGAAGCTGGACAAAGAAGAAGAAGAAAAAAAAAAAACCTGCCTAACCCATGGCCTGGCTAGTCGAGGAAGTGCTTTACATCTTTCAGGATTTGGGCAGCAGAGTATATCACATAATGCTGGTGTGAAGGAGAAATTATACATTGATAAAGAAACTATACAAAATAAAGTATGAATAAGCCTGACAATGGTTCCTCCAGGCCTACAGGGGCAGTAGTTTGGAAATGCATCCTTCTTGAATACCACAATATAAAAACTCATTCAAATAATGACACAACAGTCTCTGGCTGCATCCGAAATGGCATACTTCCTTATTACATAGTAGGCGAAAAAAAGTATGGAACAAAAGTAGTATGTCCAAATTCACAGTAATCATAAAACAGTAGGGGAAAAAGTACCCGGGTGACCTACTACTACCAGCGAGACACGTAAGTGCGCATACGATGGACAATTTACTATCCCATGAGGCCACGGGAAAGGATTTGTGAATGACAGCGAAGCAACGCAACTGACGCTGGTAGGTCACGTGACAATGGCAACATTACGAACGTAGTACGTCCAGATTACATTCATGCAGTAGCCTACCACACACATTCATCCTATATAGAACACACTTTTTTAGTGATTGTGAAGTAATTACTTAATCAAAATATGTACCTACTCATGAGAGTACAGTATGCGATTTCGGACGTAGCCATTGTGAATAGTGGTGCATCAGAAAAAATCTGGAAAATATATGCAGACTTTGTGGGAAAAAAAAAATCTCCTGTCCATTCATTAGTAATAAGTACCAATTATTTTGCAGACATAACTAAAAAACAAAGCGGAATAAAGTTCTGCTCGTAGATATCCAATTACTTGCTAATAAGTGTCTTAAATAAAACTCAATATCTTTATCTGTTCATAGTGACCAGCGTAGTCTGATTCCCGAACAAATGACTACCTTAAAAGTTATTATTTTTGTTATTTCGGTCTTAAGGCTTGTGTGACTTAACTCAGTGTAGTTCCTGACTCAATGTTCATATGACAATGTTCAGATAAATATACACATTGTTTTTATTGTAATTGGTGGTATTTTATAAAAACTAATTAATGACATAAAAAAATATGAAAATATAATATCTTACCACATTTTTGACATGTTTAGTTTTTTTTATTTAATATATAGTTAGGACTAATTATTGGATTGAATTTGTCACCATTAAAAAGTCTGTGAAAAGTCCATCATTTGGCAACAGACTGTTAAGGACAGCAAATGCAATAAATGCAAATGTCTTTCTTCAGATGTACTAAAAGACTAGTCAATGGGACAGTTAAAGGGAATCAGAACCACAATTGTTACATTTCTTACAGTTCCCAATGCTAGTTACCATCGAGGGTTACCACAGACACGAGCAGGGTAGGTTGGATAAAACGGTTTGTTTTCCCTTCATTTAGAACATTCTCATTTGCTCAGTCTACAAACAAATTAACACTTTTGAAAGCAATAAAATGGGAAGAATAAAATGATAAAGGTGCCATTTCTGGTAGTTAGTCATTTATGGTAATGACGGCAAGAAATCCTTAAATCAACATAGAGACGTGAAGAGAGAAGTCTGAACCAGAAAGCTCAGGTCACTCCGGCTGGTAACGTACTGTCTCTTCTTACATCTCGTGATGATGTCATGTCTCATCCAGTGAAATAACTCTGGTGAACTGTGGACCTGAAGCCTCAAGCTGGCACAGGGTGATAATGTCAGAGATGGTTTGGAGACGTCACCCGAAATGTGATAATGAGAGTCGAGACGAGATTGCTCTCTTAGTCCTACTGTCTTCAGCCTGAACCACAACGCTTTGAAACACATTCAAATGCACAGCTGAAGTCCATCTGCAGGGGTTAACACATGAAAACACAAACTGCAGTAATGTGGATGTGCGTGTTAAGTGTAATGTAAGTGTAAATGAGCAGTTTATCATGGTGTACACAGTACTTCAAAAGGCCGGGCAGAGAGCGAGAACCCCTCAGATCATCTTGAGTGAAGGACTCCCACGCAGCGCTGAGGGGTTTTTCTCTGACCGCTTAACTTTGACCTCCAACCTCTTGGAAACCTCAGAAGAGTCTCCATCTGAAATAGTCGAACATCAGTCTACACCTCTTCCACATGCGATTCCTGCTGCTCACATAAAAATGTTTAAAAAAAACTCAAAAACAAACAACCGGGCGCTAAGGTGTTGCGATAGGAAGCTGATGAAGTGGAAGGAATGAAAAACTGTTTCTTTGATGCTCAATAAATAAATCAGATGGAGGTCCAAGTTTAGAAAAGACAAACATTTACAATCAGATGAACTGAGAAAAACAAAATAAAGAGGGGCGAATTCACTAAACAGTTGCAGTACTTTAGCGCCTAGTACACTCGGCGTCTCATTCACTAGCCACAATCCACTTTAACAAGCGCTTTTTGCGATGGAATAGTATTTAAAAAAATTCAGTGAATTATTAAAGCATTTTTCCCGTTTGAGCGCAAACATGCCTCCTTTCTATGCAAATGAGCCTTATTTTAGAATGCGCAAAACAACAGATCCAACTAAGCCAAAAAAGCTTGATTCTGCCAACTACACCAAAAATGTTAGATTGTTCCAAAGTGCAAGGAATACTGAATTCGGTGTCTTCACCAGATCACGTCAGAAGACATCTGTTTTGTCTGGTACCCAAAACTGTCAAAAAAAAAGCCATTAGCAATGTGCTAACATTTAAAAAAGAAGTTTGTGTAAAGTTTCTAGTGATAAGGGCACGTTAATTCATCAAATGATGAAAAAAGCTTTTAAATGGAAACCTATCTAGACGCACAATGGAGTCGAAACTGTTTTTGGCATTTTAAAGAGTCAGTCAGTTGTCTGGATCTTACCGATACAGTACAGTCCCAGTAAAGTATGCCAGATTGTGCTAATCTGCAATTCAGCAAGGTGGAGAATTGTGGCATGGAGACGGTGTTTAGATCTTTTGGGTGTGCGTTTTTATTGATACCGGATTTCCTTTAGTGACTGGACCACTAAAACAATGCATGTGCAAATAAACACACGCAATCAGCCAGTGCACTTTCTTAGTGAATTTCCCCCCAGAGTGTAAAAATGTAAGAAGTACTTATATTATTTATACAGGTATTCTTTTTTTAAAGTATGAATCACTCTCTACTGTTTGGTTTTGAGGATAAGCACAATAACTCAGTTTCAACCATCAGAACGGATGTTTAAATGCATCTCCAACAAGCGTGTGATGTAAATTCACTTGCACCTGAGTACATGTGAAATCCGTGATCCGGGCACAGAGACACACACGTGTAAATAAACGCAAACACGCTGCTATGACATAAAATCTGGATTTACCACTTTTCTAGAACTCAACTTCAGGTCCAAGTTCTAGTAACGCGAATAGGCTCTTACATATAGAGTCACTTGGACACAACGCATGTGTGTGAGGTACCATAAATTCAGGATGGGCTGTCTGCGTGTTCGCTGATCTCATACTTTGTAGTAAATATTGGCTGGACTCTGAGGGGGCATCTCTTGAACGATGTAGACGGGGTGTCCGTAATCGCCACTGACTTTTTCGTAATGGGGGCAGTACGCCGAGTCAGAGGTCCGCAGGGGAATGATGATATCACTGGGCTCTGAGCCATTATTGTTGCCCCCGCCAACTCCCGTAGCTGCCCCGCAGGAGCTGCCTCTCTTTGGGGTAAGAGAGGAGAGCGTAAGGGCGGGGTGGTGAGATTCGGAGTGCTTGGCTTTCCGTCGGCGGTAACACACCACAGCGATCACTACGGCGATCAGGAGTATGAAGGCTCCCCCGGCACCACCGGTGATTAAGACGATGTTAGAGACAGACACGGCCCCGCCGTCTCCCCTCTCACCGGCCTCACTCCCATCACCCGCTTTAGAGCCACTTTCTGTATCTGAAACAGAAAAGAGCTGATAAATCAACGACCCGACATCCACTTGCAGGACTTCTGAAGCTTACTTGCTTTGTGGCTTTATCTTCTACGACAAACATCCTGATAGTATTTAGATTAGATTCGATTTAATCCATAACTAGCTTTGATTTCTAGCTTTGAGCTTGAGTTCAAATATGCCTCATGTTTGGCTTCAACAATGCTGGTTCCTCAAATGTTTACTTTATGGAGATCAACCAGTGCAGTCTAAGCCTCCAAGAAATGAAATCAATTCAAAGAACGCTAGACAGTGCATTAACATGACAACAGATGCATATGCATATGGCATCAAGGTTAATACGTAAATGCAGTTGAAAGCAGACCCCATGGGATTTTCATCATTAAAATTGTTTACTTGGCGTCTTTCTGAGCCTTGGTTAACATTCTATTTCAGTGTTATTTTAGCTAGTTATTATTTATATACTATTATAGTATTTATTATTATTTTGAATAAACTTTCAGTATTTTCAGTTTTCATTTTAATTTTAGTTTTAATCATTTTGATAATTGAATAATAATTTGTTGTTTTTCAGTATTTTGATTTTTTAAGTATTTCTACACTCTAAAAAAAGACGGTTCTTTAAAGGTTCTTTACATGCAGTAATGGTTTTATTTAGAACCATAGCATTCTGAAGAACACTTTCATGCTGAAATGGTTTTTTGTGTTAGAGTTTAGGGTTCTTTATTCCCGCCCTTTTGTTTTTCAAATCTGTAACTGACAAAGCTCATCATTACTGATTTTCTGGAGTTCAGTGATCCAACTACACAGACTGTCACAAATAATATATACAAATAATACTAATATTAATGATATTAACATACATGAAAAACTATCATTAAAAATGTTATTTATAACACCAATAAGGTCGTATATAGCATTTTCAAAGCATGGTTCTATATGGAACCCTATAAAAAAGGTTCTATTTAGCACTAAAAAGAGTTCTGCTATTGTTACAAGCCGAAGAACCCTTTTTTGGTACTGTTTAGAACCATTTTTCTTAAGAGTGTATTTAGCTTTAAATTTATTTCAGTAGAGATGTGGAGATATTCATTATTAAATTTGTTTTCGTTTCAGTACATTTACTTCAACTTCTTTTATGTTTACATATTCCATCACTACAAAAATAAAGACAAAAATTAAACGGACAATGCAGAGAAGCATTAGGCATCACTTAACTGTTTCCCTCAAGACACTAAACCTAAACAGTGTGAAAAATGTTGCAACTGCACAAAGTCCTTCAATATTTAATGAGTGCATGTTACTCATGACATACGGAGCTGTTATGCTCACAGGGGCCAAGGTTTGAGTCTGACCTGGGTCATGTACCCAACCCATTTCCCTTCTCTCTCCCTCCAATTTCCTGTCAACTGTCCTATACAATAAAAAACAATAAAAATAAACAATAAAAAATAAATATTTAATGAAGCAACCATTATTTAGTTTATGATTGGTTGTCTGTTGCTAAACATTTTTGCTGTTTCACTCTGCAATTCTGGTTTAGTGCCTCTTCTGGAGCAGGGTTTCACAATCCAGGTGCACAGCTAACATCTTTTCAAAATTGCTACAGTGAAATGTTGCTTAACGCAGGATTAAAAGTGGCCTTAATCCTGAATTAAAAAACTGATTTTAACCCAGGGTTAAGCTCATAAGTGTCCCGGGTTATTTCTGGTTGTTACCTGGGATTCTGTTGCTGGGTCGGCCTGGATCAGGTTTGGGCTTTGGGGGAAGGCCATATGCAGCTATGAAAGCAAAAAAAAACATTCAGCACATTTTGATGTAGGATTCAATTTCTTCAATTGTGGACAGGAGTGAGCTTGTATTGACACAACATTTATTGAATTTTGACTCTCCCTCAGTGCTTAGGTTCATTCATTGATGTGTTTTTGGAGGTAATGATGATACTCACTCTGTCCCACTTTGAGAACCAGCTTCATCCCTCGCGTCACGCAGACGCCTCCTCTCATGCTGTCGATTCCTTCTTTTGTACCGTCAGACGTAGCTTTGGGAAAGAGGTTGGGAAAAAAAACAACAACATAATATTAATGTCAAGGTTCTTTCAACATTTCCATTGGTGTGCAATGACGGCTGATTGGAACCCTGTGACTTAGCAATAAAACACTGGTTTATGATTCCCCATTACTTCACAGCAATGTGCAGCCACTCACTCATGTAAAGGAAAAGCGAGCATAACTGTGTAACTGGCACTTTCTATGAATAAATAACATTTTGGTGTCCCATTGATTTTTTTTTAATTAATCATCAGAGGCACAAATCCATGTTTTTGTTGTGATGACTATGAGAAATGCTTGCCAACATAATGTTAATGAAATATAGCATGTTTTAAACAAATAACATTTCTGTATTCCCCTCTGATTTTGGCCTGTCTCAACTATCACTGATTTTTTTTTAATTAATCATCAGAGGCACAAATCCATGTTTTTGTTGTGATGACTATGAGAAATGCTTGCCAAACTAACATAATGTTAATGAAATATAGCATGTTTTAAACAAATAACATTTCTGTATTCCCCTCTGATTTTGGCCTGTCTCAACTATCAAACAATTTAAATTACACACGTTTTGATAGAATCTGTTGAATTAACATTTGATTCATTGTAGTAGGTCAAGTCAGGTTTATTCGTACAGTGCTTTAACCAATACACATTGTTTCAAAGTAGCCTTTCAGACTGGATTACTGTCTCATCAACGTATCATAATTGTGATAGAAAATTAGCTTGTGGTACAAGATTTTGGACACACCATTCTGCTAGAAAGTTACTCCATATTTCTTACTAAAAAGTAATTTTAAAACTTCTAATTTGTAATTTGAAAAATTCTAAAAACGAAATTTAGCTGGGCTCCACGTTTCACACACAATCCTGATACCACACGGTTTTTCCTCATTATAAATGCATAATTCCTTAAAATTGTGAAACCCAAGGTTCACTTCTACAGCATGAGAGCAAATAAATAAATTCAATCCATTTTCTCAATTTTGAGTGCATTCATTAAGCTCAACCTTTATAAACAACTTTTTTTTTTGCAACAAGGTTGGAAGCTTCACAAATCTTATAAAATGAACAGAAAATAAACAGCTCGTTATATTTAGTTTGACCTCCTGTGGTTGACGATCAACATTTTTTGAAGGTTCAGCACTGCATTCACTGAAATGTCATGCCCCTTTTCTACAAGTTGTTTACTTTCTAATTAATTTAAGTTGATGTCAGTTTAATGAAGTTAAAAAAATATATGAATTTTATTTAGTCATTATCACTTTTGTTGCACGCCAGAAAAAAAACAGAATGTGTAAACATTATTACTGTCAATTAATTAAAAGTATTAACAGAATTAATTGCACGAAATGCTGATGAATTAATCAAATCAATTAAAAAATATAATTCAATACAGAGGAAATCCTCCAAATGAAGGTTTTTAAAATTTAAAGACAAATCATTGAATAGACAATCGCTAAAAGTCAATATGTTTGTTTTATTTCCATGTCAATGAACATATTTCTTTGAGTATGCCGTTGTGACTGAGGTGGTCGTCCTCACAGGACGTGTTCTTTCATGCCAGCATGCTTGGTGGCTTTCCAGCATTGCTTCTTGCCTATTTAGTACTTGCCCGTCTCCAGGCTGCTTTGTATATAGGAAACTGTCTCTCAGGAATAACAGAGACTCGACCGCAACTATGTTGCCTTTTAACCATGTATACAATCATCCCGCAGCGTACAAACAGTCTCTGAAACACACAGTCATTGCATCTTCCAGCCTTCCCATTACTAAATATTTCATAGGTGAGGCGCCTTTCTGAAAAACTTGGTACTTTATCCATGCAAGTCTGAATAACTCAGCATCCAGGCACTGAATACTGCATTCAAACAATGTTCGAGCTCCATCTCCACGGTACAAAGAGCTTCATCTTCAAAATTATTTTCCTTTCCAAATATAAAGGCAGCTCATAAGGGTGATATTGAATTCTTCATAGCAGAAACACTTTGTATTCGAGCCATTTAATATTTTATTGAACCTCTGAATGACACACCGTAGCTAATCTGCAGCGCTCTGGAAACCACGGCGCTCATGTCTCTCTTGATTATTACGTTCTTAGGAAAACATTACGGCAGACGGCCGAGGAGCACATGCCGACCGAGGGGTGTCAGCAAACATTCAATAGGTTTTCTGCTTGAGGGTAACGGTTTCATTTTAGGTGAAGCTTGATACCAAGGAACTGCGGCTGAAGTGGGGCTCCATATTTGCCGGTTGCCTAATGTATTTGTAGTTTATGTTCAAAGTACTTTTGTGCAATGATGTTTGCCACAGATTTAAGGATTTGTAAGAAATTTCCTCGATTCAATTTAAATTGATCTCTATTGACAACATCTGTGACATGCTTTCAATTACCACCAAAATTCATTTGGATTCTTCCCTCAGTTTATTATATTTATAATATATTTTAGAATGCAATTTATTCCTATGAGGTCAAAGCTGAATTTTCAGCATTATTACTCCAGTCTTCAGTGTCACATGATCCTTCAGAAATCATTCTAATATGCTGACCTTAAACTTTTGTATGGTAGTGTACTTCTTGTCTATGTATTATTGGACATACAAGTACACATGAGTAAAAAAAAAACAAAAAAACTTAATGTAACTTTGAAAAGACAAGGTTAGTAAGTAACATTTAACATATAAATGATCAAATCTCGTGGCTGTACTTTTGAAAGAATGTATTTTAATTGTTTTACTATAATCTATTCTGGTAGAATACCTTGCCCCACAGACCTCCATTATAAGTGCACTACTACAAACACAATTATTTTCTGTGGCAATCGACAGCATGACACAGGTGCTGTCCATGCAGCTCAACTTCAATTAAACCCAGAAAACTTCTTTAAAATTCATGAATTTCAAAACTTTGCAATTCGCCTCAAAAAGGTCAAAAACATTACAACAAATTTATGTTAAAATCAAGAACAATGAAAACCCCTGGATTTCATCCAAAGAGCCTCTTACTACGAAGCCAAATATTACATTTACCCAAAACTGACTTGAATAATCTTAAGAGAATACACACAACATATAAAAGATTTACCCCCTCACATGTAAACACATACAGAAATACACACAAACTCACACTCATGGACTGAATCCAAAAACATGACCTTTTTAGTGCTCACGGCAGTCATTAGTCAACACACTGGAGGTGTAGAAAAAAAATGATTCACCACCTAATGGCTCTCATTGTGTTCTTCACCTCCCTCACCCTCTCTTTTCTCCCTCTAGGGATGCAGAGATGTTGAATAAAGGTGTAAAAGCTGAACTTGATCAGCAGAGAGAGGAACAGAGAGTTACCTAGGGTTGCCATGATACCAAAATGTCAGTAGGTGAAATTTCATGATTTTTGATACCACATCAAAAACGAATATGCTAATGGACAAAACACTTTATTTAGAATGCAAAATAAATATATAATTATTACCAAATTAAATAAAAAACGGCAAGTAGCTTTAAGTATTTATCAATTAAACACTGATACATTTTCTCAAGAAATTATTTGAGAAAAATAAAATCAGGAACAAAGAAACAAATAACGAGCAATAGAACAAAAACTGAAGAGAGATAGAATTGAAAAATGTTAAGTTTTTAAGGTCTGTATCAGTAATATCAAGTTTAAGTTACAATCTATAAATGACAAAAAAATAAATAAATAAACCAAAAGTAAATATATTTGAAATAAAAATGATTGGCATAGTCTTTACTGCATGATTATTAAATATTAGGAATAGCTAACAATGGTCCCAATTGGGGTTGACTAGTTTATCTAGATTTTTATATGTATTTTTATATTTAATTAATTTGTAATTAATTTAAGCAGAGTTTTATTTCACAAAAAAAAAAAGAAAAATGAATGTGACCATTTGAAAGTGGGTGTAAAACTCAGCTATAAAAACATTGAATCTGTAGTTTTATTATTGACTTGGTACCGAAGTACCTGTATTTCTGACATCCCTAGAAAGAACTATGAGAAGAAAGAGGAAGAGGGTGAGAGGAAAGGTGAGTGCGCGTAGAAAAAAACAGTAGTCTGGAAGGTTCTTATGTTGGTTGTGGTAGACAAGAGGCTGTGGGTTTAATAGGAAGATGAAAAGCAGACATGACACACACTGCAGTGCAGACTTTACAGTCTACATGTTCTCCCAAGCAGTCGAAAAATCACTGACGAGAGAGAACAACGGATGACTTCGGTAATTGAGACGATGATCTGCGGTGATGTACAGAGAAGCATGTCTGGAACTGAAATGAAGAAAAAAAACATTTTGAAATGACCCTCATACTGACCCACTCCGCCCCCTCCCAAAATTCCCCTGCCCCCTACACAATCCCCACCTGAGAAAAGGGGATTGACCCATGATGACCAGTGATGGGAGCAACAACAGCTTGAAAAGATGGTTTTAACCCCCGACCAATAAGGCCAGCGGCCAAGTCGACCTTTTCAGTCCACTAGGAATTAGCACAATCAGTTTGGGCTGCACAAACCGAGAGTAATTTTCCTTAAGTAAGCTCAAGTTCCTGCTGGCAAGAGGGCCTCCATGACCTCATTATCCTGCAGCTGTGCCAGGGCAGGCCTAAAGGGGGCAGTATGCAATACGAGACAAACTGTGGGTGTGTAAGAGATTATCTGAGAACTCATTCCAACATAGAGAAGAGGCCTTTCAATGACAGAAAATATCTCTGACAAAACCATGGCAGAGCGGGACTGTTCAAGGACACCTCGGGAAATCACTCTATAGCTCAGTGTAACATAGGGACATAGGAAATGATCTGAAAAGTATGGGAATCTCATTATGAACCTTTTCAGTTTGCCTTATGAATATTAATTAGGTGATGTAAAATTGGCCACCTGATTTGCTGAAAGATAGGTACACTGTAAAAAACATTTTTCGAAGTTGTAAATAAAACAAAGACTACTACTGGTGTACGTTTTACAAGAAAATACTATTTCAGATTTTAGGGTTCAGAGCCGTTCAGTTAGAAAGGTTTGGAATTCCTGGTTCTGGAATTAACTACGGAATCGATACTTCACTGTTGTTTCGGATTCTTTTTCAAGGGCATGTTTAGAGTTTTGGGGGCCCTGAAAGAACTGGTATGTGGAATCAAATTAGACATATCACTATTACTGAACGACTAAGAGGCTATTAAAGAGGAATCGATTCCCTTTGATGGAATCTTTTTCAATTTGAGTAATTGATTCTTAATTCCCAACACTTTGGAATTGAGGAATCATTTCAAATTTAAAAGGAATCAAATCAAATTTACTAGCAATTTCCGAGTTAAACTTTTTCTACATCACATAGTTTTTTTCCGCACCAACATCCTGTTTGAATAGGAAATGTCAAAAAGAAAAAAGAAAAACAAACAAACAAACTGCACTTGTCAAGCAATTTCAGGGGGTGTTTAATTATGACTGCAAGCAGTTTCCTTTTGCTGTGATTTTTTAATAATGCCTCCAAGTCAAGGCTAAAAGAAAATGCCAAGTATCGCCACTGGTAATAACGACATTGTGGTGACGTCCGTCATTCTGGCTTGTCTTGACACACACCGTGAGTCCAGTCCCTATGGAAACAGGGCTAAAATCCCACAGCTGTTATCTTAAATGTCATCTTTGGTGAGCAATTGACAGGTATTAACAGCTAATCCTGTCTGACATCCTCTCCACACACACACACACACACACACACAGAGGGTTCTCCTGTTTTAATGACTGACCCGTCCAGCAGCTCAGTGCAGAAATGTCCAGACAGCGCACAAAGCTGCGACCCCTGCAGTGCACAGAACTGAATGGTGACAGGGACATAACTCAGACTCTTCTACGATCACAAAAAAAAAAAAACCAAACTATTTCTTTAACAAGGTCATAAACTCACAGCCGGAGTAATAAATCCAGCCACAACTAATGAAACAAGACATAACTCGCTCCTAGTTAACTGCGCTGTCCAGGCCTGCTGCTCCCTGCAGCTCAGACGAGAGACACAGGTGGCAGAGGTTCTGTAAAAGGTCTTGTAAACTTGGTTAAATAATTACAGGAAAGAGTCAAAAATTCAAGTGAATCCCTGCGTTTTGTACTTTCAGGGCTGCTTTTAATGGACATTTTCATGAGGCAACATTAAGATAAGTGACACTACACATTGTATGATTACCACTTACTGCTTGTTTGTCAAACAGCTTTCTATAGCATGTCCTGAACCTGGAAGAAGGGAACATACACTTTTCCAGAGGTCAAAACCTTACTGGACCTAAAATATCTCCTTTTGACTGTGGGAATGCAATGAACTTTACAATAGATTTCAGATGTTCTGGTTTTCGGGCCTGCTGCTGTGATCTGTAACACATAAAGTCCTGTCATGCAGTGGATTGTGGTTAAACAAGTCTCTTTCATCTGCCGCTATGCAGATGTGATGCACTAAGTGAGCGCGTTTATGAGGAACAGTTGTTCTATTGCTTCACTGAGCCGTGCAGTGATTGGATGAATGGCTTAAAAGGATAGTTCCCACAAAATCAAGATTCTGTCATCATTTATTCACCCTAATGTCATTCCAAAACTTTTTTTCTTCTGCGGAACACAAAATATGATATTTTGAAGAATTTTCAACTGTTTTTGTACAATGAAAGTCCAAAAAACACTGAACCCTACTGACTTTCATTGTATGGGAAGAAAAATATAAAATATTTCTTCAAAATATTTTCTTTTTGTTCCACAGAAGAAATAAAGTCATACAGGTTTGGATCAACATAAGGGTGAGTAAATTATGACAATTTTCATTTTGGGTGAACTACCTTTAAGTGAGCCTATTGCTGATTGTTCAAACACTCTACAAATATGTCACTGAATGGAATTCATACTTATGAATTCAGAATTTTAATAATTAATTTTAGCTGGAATAAAACAAACAAGTTGGAGATTTTATTTATTTATTTATCACAATTGCTTTTTTTTGTTTTTTGTTTTTTTCACAATCAACCGATGGCAATAGTGCAAATAATTGCTTTTATTGGCTGATACTGATACACACACACACACACGAAACAAGACATAACTCACTCCTAGTTAACCGCGCTGTCCAGGCCTGCTGTTCCCTGCAGCTCAGACGAGAGACACTTATGTGGTCGGAGGTTCTGCAAAGGGTCTTGTAAGCTTGGTTAAATAATTACAGGAACTAGTCAAACATTCAAGTGAATCCCTGTGTTTTGTACTTTCGGGGCTGCCTTTAATGGACATTTTCATGCGGCAACATTAAGAATTAATGATCTAAACGGGCACAGATAATAGAGAGAGAGAAGGCTCGAGATGAGATGAATAAAAGATAGAACAGCATGGGGGAGTGAAGGACAGGGGATGAGAAAGGTGAGAGGCCACAGTCTAATTTAAGAGAGTTTAATATAGGAAAAGAAGAGAGAGAGACAGAGAGAGTGGTGGGTGAAGCATGTCCAGTTCATATTTCACCCTAATAATAAAACGAAAAAAGCAATATTAAGATTTACAAATACTCATCAGTCATCACCATAATGCATTCAGATGTTTTACTCTAACTTTTGCATAGAAGGATTATTCCGATTAAACAAGCAATAAAACATATATATCTTGTATGTTAATATTAGTTTCTGCTAATATTAATAATAATTAGTATATTTAAATAATAATAATAATTTAAAATATTAAATAATATTAAATGTAGAAAATAAAGTTAATTTCACAATCCAAAAAATCTTCAAAGGGTTCACATACATACATATACAAGTATATATTAAAAAAAAAAATTCTTGGGCAATTCTCAAAAAAAAAAAAAAAATAAAAAAAAAAAAATTTTTGGGAAAAACAAAAAAAAAAAAAAAAAAAAAAAAACATTATAAAAATGTCCTGGGCATATTTCATTCACTCTAAAATCAAAACAAAAAATAAAGAATTACATTAAAACAAGAAAAGATTTTTTGGATTGTGACATTATCTTCATGATGCTTAAGCACTAATAAAAAGTCTTCTCACCACATTAAAATATATAAATAAAAATAATTAATTAATTCATAAAAATAATAATAATAATAAGAAACAATAAACAAATAAATAAAGTTACTTGTTCTTGTACTTGGTTTTTAAATATTATTTAAATTTGGAAGTATTTATACAATATGATTAATTCATTTGATATTTTTATTGTCCTGGAAACGAAATTACAGTGCAAAACATCTTAATGGTCTTAAATGTAGAATTAATTAATTCTTAATTCTTTTTTTTTTTTTTAAATCAAAAATTACAATTCTTCTTTCTTTCTTTTTATTTTTGGGGTGGCCGGACAAGACCTGGCCACGTTCTTGACAGGTTTCACTCAGGTACAGAGAAGTGGAACAAGAGCGGGAATGACTCAGAGGAACAATCTGAGTGAAACAAGAGTGAGATGGTAAAGGTTTTTCTAGGCCATGTTCATGTCAATAATGCTTGGAGGAGCTGGAGAGACGAGGAAGGCAGAAAACAGATCTACTGTTGCACTTTTAAACAGCTTTTAAAATCGTGAGCACACCTGTCAATCAGACAACGACAACTGCAGGAACCCACACACGCTACCTGTCTAACATGAATACTGCACTTCTACACACATAACCTCACACTTTCAGACAAAACCCACACAGCAAACTCAAACTGCATATTCAGCAGTGTGAAATGTCTGTCCCCATGTTGGAGGTGAGTATATGATGCATGTTTGAAGAGGTGTGGAGAGGCATTAACAAAATGAGAACTCATTATTGCTCCGCGATGCCTCCTCCCTCATCCAAATCCCAGTGCGGCCCCACCACCAAAACCCTGTACCACAAAGAGCCCAGATAAAGCATTAGATATACACTCACATTTACGAGAAAAAGTCAGAATTATGAAAAACGGTTGCAATTTTTTAAGTGTAGATTCACAATGTAAGATATGAAGTTCAATTACAAGAAATAAAGTGTCTGTTAGGAGATTTAAAGGGTTAGTTCACCCAAAAATGAAAATTCTGTCATTAATTACTCACCCTCATGTCGTTCCAAACCCGTAAGACCTCCGTTCATCTTCGGAACACAAATAAATGTTAAAATATCTTAAAAATCAAGATATTTTTGATGAATTTTGAGAGCTCTCTGACCCTCCCATAGACAGCAATGTAATTACCACCATCAAGGTCTAGAAACGTAGCAAGGAGATCGGTAAAATAATCCATGTGACATCCAGGGTTCAACCGTAATATTACGAAGCTACGAGAATACATTTTGTACGCAAAGAA